>NC_090175.1:50866731-50946731 GCF_024679245.1 Pseudorasbora parva
ATTGAAAACACGGTAAGTGCAGTGGTAAGTACAGCCTTGCTTTCATACCTGTCATTTTGCTCTGAATAAGGTCTATTGTTCAACTTTGAGTGTGTCCTTCAGAATTCTGTTTATGAGCTATGAATAAATTATTCAGAGGGGCCTTGCAGACAATACTAACAAGGATCTTAAACAAGGGAAAATGTAAAAAATTATATAAAAAAATAATAATAATCAGAAAGTGTGTAAAAGATGTTAGCCATCATAAACTGTAGTTAGGCTACTGAGTCTATAAACAAAACAAACATGTCCTGCAGGTTTTTTGTTTAATTTTATTTAGGAATAGTGTGTTCAAAAGTATCGACTGCGAAACCAAATCGGTACTGCATTTTTAACAACGTGATCCTTTTGAGCTGTATTCGTAAACACATCTGACTGGCCATTGTGCTCACAAGCTCATCGGATGTGCCTGTGATTGGCTACAACAATAACACTATTAATCACTATGTTTAAAATAAATGTTCTAACCTAGACCATGCTTTTAACTCGAGATGGGCATTTCCAGTCCTGGATGGCCACTGTCCTGGAGAGTTAAAGGGATAGTTCACCCAAAAATTTAAATTGGATGTTTATCTACTTACCCCAAGTGCATCCAACATGTAGGTGTCTTTGTTTCTTCAGTAGAACACAAATTAAGATTTTTAACTCCAACCGTTGCTGTGTGCTAGTCATAATGCATGTGATTGGGTCACAACTCGCTTCACTTCTGGTTAGGAAGGTCAATATACACGCTCTCGCGGTACATGTAAAGACATCATTTCTGGTATACATGATCTGGTGTAGGTTATGCCAAAGCCAGAAGTGAATCTGGTACACGACGCCAGAGCGTGTATATTGACCTTCCTAACCGGAAGTGAAGCGCATTCGAGGCTGTTGGACATAGCGTTCTATTTGAGGTAAAAAAATTAAATAAAATAAAAATGTATATTTAACTACGGCTCAATTTCTCACACAAACTGATCATTTTGTGTCTTAAGATACCAATGTGTCGTCATGAGCCACTGGGCTCGTTGTCCATGTTAACTAAGCATGTTTTTTGGGGGGTTTTTTTGGTCTCATAGAATTGTTACCCATTCACATGCATTATATGACTGGCACACAGCAACGGTCGGAGTTAAAAATCTTAATTTGTGTTCAACTGAAGAAACAAAGACACCTACATGTTGGATGCACTGGGGGTAAGCAGATAAACATCAAATTTACATTTTTGGGTGAAATATCCCTTTAAGCTCCAACCCTGATCAAACTCACCTGCCTGTAGCCTTCTAGTAATCCTGAAGACATTGATTAGCTGTGTTTGAGCTAAACTCTGCAGGACAGTGTCCCTCCAGGACTGGAATTGCCCACCCCTGCTTTAAACCATAATGTGTGAATATGCAAGGCTAAAATTGGATTCCATTGTAATGTATGTACCTATTTATCCCAGTCCTGCCATATTCCATGTAAATTATCCATTAACCCGGAGCTGCCCTCGTTACAATTCATTGAAGACGCATTGTCTTACATTGGGTTTTTAAAACCTAATGTGTCTGGACAGGAAATGTGTTCTACACTCCCAGTAATTACTTATTAAACTAATTAATGACTCTGCACAGCATGCTAATATGTTTTTCTCTGGACAGCTATTGTCTTCAAAGGCATACGATAAATATATAGTTGAAAATTAGAGTGTCTTGCTTGCTGTGTAGCAGTGGTGTTATGTAATTTTTGAGGCCAGTAATGTTTCTTTATGTGTAAATATGTAGACTGAGATATCTTACCCAACTCTAAGCTAATTTCCATTTTTCTATTCCCTCATCTAAAATTTATGAATCATGCACAATAAGACCAGGGATAATTATTTTAAAAAGTAAATAATCATACAAAATAATTGTAAATAATCTGGACTTTTTTTTTTTTTTTTACAGAAATCAGTTTGCTGTATTATAATTACTATGAAAAATTATGGGGCAAGAAATTGCATCAGTTTGCATGTTAAAATATAAAGTATAGCCACAAGACCTACACATTACACATGTTAACATGAGATTACTGATGTAATCACGTACTAATCTTGATAGCTTGAGGCCTTTTGTAAAATAATATTTTTCAAAGCTGGTTTTGTACAGCAATGTACACAGATTGAATATTCAATATTCTATAAATATGACAGCAGTCCCTGTATTTATTCACTAGGACTTGACATTCCATCTGTCTGTTTTCGAAACACTGATTCTGTCACTGAGCTTATGCTAGTCTCCATCTGTTCAGCACTTCAGCAGTCTTGTATTTTCAGCGTACACATCCTCTTCATCTCCGAGTCCAAAGGTTATGGCAATAATAGCAAATAACGATTTTAAAAAGAAGCGTGACCATTGGGATAAGCTGAAATGCTCAAGGGCAAACTTGACCTTTAGCCTCCACGTTCTGGTCAAAAAGCCGTCTCAAACATGGGTGCCGGGTGTTTCAAAAGAGGAGTAGTCACTCACAGTCCACTGCAAAACCACACTGAATGCCCACTTTTGAATCAATTGATGGATAAAAGCATGTCCCCACCTTTTTTTCTCTCAAATATCATGTTTCAATCAGAAATTCATTACATTCAAGTAAAATGAGTTGTGAATGTTGCATGGTGTCATTTTGACCCAACAATCTTTTTTAAAAAATAGAAACAAATAAATAAAATAGAGTCGCCCCCGACCATTGGACTTTTGTTGTACTTTAACCACAAATATTTTTCACTGGATTTGAGGTGTTTTGAAATATAAAAAGTAATAAATCCTTCCCTCGCGGGTCAATTTAACCCCTATAGGAATTAATGGAATATGATGAATGCTACAGAACACAAGAAAATACTTAAACTTAAAAAAAAAAAAATGCTAAAATTGTACCATTTTTTTATTTTTTACTTTTTATTTTTTCATATTTATTTTGGTCAAGGGAAAAACTTTATATTTAGACTATGTTACTTATATGGCCTTTTGTATGTTTTGCTTGTATTTTATTTTCCTGTTGTCTTTTATAATGGCTACAGATGCAGGATATACACTTGTTTAGTCGATCTTTCTCTCATAATAATACTCTACATAATACAACAAGAGTTAATGAATTGACTTGACGTTCCTACATTACACATTTTAGAATTACAACACTTCATAAAAGTAAAAGAATGCCACAACATATGACCATTATACCATTATATACCTAGGAAACATCAGGAAATGTATTAACAAAACAGAAAGAAAGAAAGAAAAAAAGAATATATATATATATATATATATATATATATATATATATATATATATATATATATATATATATATATATATATATATATATATATATATATATATATATATATATATATATATATATATATATATATATAATGTATTTAGAGTGGGTAAATCATGGGATATTTTTCATTTAAAATTAAAGAAATCCTTTAAACAGAATTTAGAGAGTTTAGGCTGGTGGTCCTTAAGACATTACTGGTCACTCAGTGACAAAATACAAAAGTTGCAGCCACATTTACCATCACCATCATTTCACAGATGAACTCTAGTCAATTTAATAGGAATTCATGCGATTGGGTTTTAGTTAGAGTTAGAGTTAAAGGTGAAATATGAACGATTTTTTCATATTAAAATACGTTTTTGTAACCCATTCTATTATTCAATAACTACTTTGAATTTAACATTCATGAATTTATCTCCCACATGTAAACAATAAGCCTCCCAAGCACCATCAGAACATTGAGAACCTGTTCAGATCTGTCAATCCCTTTACAGCTCAACCAATAGCACAATATTGGGGTGTGGCTACTAAAGTGGGCGGAGCCAGGAGAGTTAGCTGGTATGGGACCAGGAATGACGAGATACATGCAAAAATTCACTGCATAGACCTTCACATTAATATGTTCATGAACACATACAATGCAGCCTGCTTCAATGGATGCTTCAACACAACACAGCATCATCATGCACCCATTCAGAAAAGACAAATGTAGCAGTTTATAATGTTTACTTTGACCAGTATAGACAGATATTGTAGTGCATTGTGTCAAAAAATGTGCCCAGTGCAGTAGGCTACATAAACAGAAAGCCAAAAAGGAGATGAGGAATGTCAAATCTGTAATGATGGCGTGAAGAATTGATTCTCACAGATTTGGCCTCAAACGAAATTCATACCGTACCTTCGAATAAGTGAGATTTTGCGGACAGTTTGGTTCAATGTCATTCTCATTTGTCTCACCTATAAGGTATTGGAGCATGAAATGCTGCTTCTGGCTCAGACAGCCATGGGCCATTGCTGCCAGACGACACTCCGGTTCACCCGAGTACAGCCACAAGCAATGTGGACGTATCCTTCATACGTCTTGTAAAAACATTCAGATTATTCTGTTACATTTAAGATCCTTTAAAAAATGAAGTCAAAGTGATTTAATCGGATGTTATAGCTACCAAGCCAGTCAGTGATTTTTATGTTCCATGCTATTTACATTATTCTCCAAAGTACTATAGGCCCAAATATCTTGCAAGTCAATTTATCACAAAATCTCCCTTGTCTGTCTGTACTAGAAAGCATCTGTGTCATGCATTTCATCATATACAGTATTAGAGCAGGATGCTCGGGGAAAAATCCAATCCCCTTTCCTGTTAAACTAAGTGTTATTTAGAGTGAGAGGAGAAGAAATAAGTTGTTTGTTCTCTGCATCTCTGCAGACATGAATAATTCTCAGGCAGAATATACAGTTTTCCATTTTCCACAGTCAGGGCTGATTCTTACAGATCAGATATATATTTAAAACATAAATACAAATCATTAAATACATTATAGGCTTACTTTAGACATTGTCTTAAAAGTACACTATGCAACTTTTCGTCCACTGGAGGGCGCCTATGCTAAACGGCTCGCGAGTACCGGGACTTTTGTTATGACGGGACGGGACACAGTCGCCGGGCGCCTGCACTTCCGCTTTTTCCGGTCAGGTAAAAACAGCTATTTTTATCATATCAGATACATTTAGGGGGCCAAGAGCTTCAGCCATCCGTCCACTCTCTTTCCTGAACTGAAATGAAGTAGTGGGCTGTACTTTCCACACGACTGACATCAGGTTCGTATGCCAGGTTGGCTGGTGGTTATGTTGCCCGCATACCGCCTCCCATGGCCGAGACTAGTATTACGATACCTGTCGGGCCGGGGCTAGTAATGCTACTTCTAATTAAGGTTGATATCTCTGCAGCACTATAACTTGACATTTTTTTAATGACATCATCGCCCTTATTTCTTCTCATTCTTTTGATGCGTGTAGGTCATTTTTTGAATATTTTTACCTACACATGGCACCTTTGAACAGTTTTTATTGTTATTTTAATCACTTTCAGTACAAATGCTTTCAACCATAATGTTTTATAATATTGTGATGTAAACATTTGCATATATTGCTCTTCCCTAAAATATACTAAGTGTCATTCGAATAGAAATAAAGTATGACATGTATCTAAGTTTGACCATGACTCATTCACATTAAATCCTTATGTTATTATACTTGCAGGAGATATTAGTCTGAATCTATTCAGCAAAAGTGGTAATTCAACCAATGGAATATGGCAGAATAGGGAATATTATTGAAAAAGAGTGTGAGTCAAGGTTAAGATTTAAAGAAGGGAATGACTTGAGAGCACGGCAGCAATCAGTGAAAGAATGAAGATGCAAAACTGAGAACTATGAATACCATCACAGGTGGACATACAGACTGTGTTCATATGTAGATCCAGATGGATTTTCTCAAGATAACCTTTGGGAAGCTGAGCCAAAAGATACAGAAAGATTTTTTGCAAAAGAGTAAACTACTGAAAGTCTGGAAACTGCTGCGAGATGGATCATCTCCACAGTGCTTAGTGGCGCTTTGTAAATACTGGCAATTTTGGCCCTTGTCCTGGTTCCTCTAAAACCTCACTGATCTGGGGATCTGATTCCTTTCGAAGTACTTTCTTCTTTTTAATGTATGGAGACTGAAATAGATTTCTGACTTTTTGTTATTATTTTTCTACCATGCCACAGTTTTCCCACCTCAACTGTTCCTGGTTATCCAAAATACACTCTTAAAACTAAAAGGTCTTTACTGGCATCGATGGTTCTATTAAGAACTGTTAAAGTCCATGGGACCTTTTCATTGCACAAAATATTCTTGACAGTTAAAAAAAAAGTTACTTAGACTATTAAAATGTTTACAAATGTGTTCTTAAAAAAAAATAAAATAAAATAAAAAAAGATTCCTGAAAGGTTCTTTGGGGAACCAAAAAGGGTTCTTCTATGTTGAAACCCCACTTTTGGAAACTTTAAGCTTTAAACTTTAATTTTTAAGAGAGTAGGATGTTAAAGGTAGCTTAAATTTCACGGCTCATAGGTTCACTGACTCATTCTCTGTGTGTGGGTGTTTTCTGCTGATTTCCGCCTATGGGTTGATCTGTTGTCTGGGTCTTGGGTCTTGTGTTGTCAGTTTGTTTGGTGTTCTCCAGCTGCTCAGTCTTGGTCCAGGTAAGTTCTCGCTGGTTGTTATTCTTTACGATCCTGTCTGGATTCTGTTCCTGTCACCCTGGACTTGTTTCGGCTGGTTTCTTCTCTGTGAACTGGTTGCCCATTGTGTCCCTGCTCTATCTTGAGAGACTGTGATCTGCACCTGCTTTCTTATCCTGCTATCTACTCTACTCTGGACATTTTCTAAATAAACTATTCATTTCACATTTGCTACTGAATCATCCTTATTTGTTTGTAACACTACACTGTTTAATTTATATCCCAACATGAATTAACATCATTTCACAGGTGCAGTACATAGACATTTTGGTTATGTCCCATACTGGCACTCTGACATGAGCCGCATAGGTCTGATGGTGCCCGATGCAGCTCTTTAATAGCTTTGGGCCATCACCTCCTTGCTGTCATTCATGTACCCTAGCAGGTTGGCTTGGTAACCCTGCAAAATAGCCATATGCGAGCAGGATTTAGTGGGCAGTGTTGGGGATGACTGACACAGCATCAGGGGAGAGATAAGTGGCCTATGTCTTTTCAATCCTGAGCATCATCCATAGTCATGGTCCCATTAAGCCCCACAACTGATGAATAATTGTGGACTGTGGGACTAGATAGTCTAGATGAGACTTTCTTCCAGGATCTCAACACTTCAGTTTGAAAATCTGGAAATAAATGCAAGCCCCAATGTGGAGGCTGTGATTTTGACTGCAGGAAGCGCTCATTTTATTAAATTTTTTCCTAAGTGCTTCCCGCTTCTCAGCCAGCCGCTCGATGTTAAGCTTTGCCACAGCTCGAGTTACATCCTCCACAAGCTCCTCATACTGTGGGGATGGTTGGCGAGTCACCCATATACCCCTCTTCAAAGCTGAGGATGTTCTCCTCGTAGCTAGACAGTTCCAGCATCAAGCTCTCACTGCAGGCTTCCTGATCCCGGAGTTTAAGCACTGGACTAGTGGGTGAAAGCTGAGAAAGCCCCATGATCAAAGTTGCCAAACAACAGGAAACATGAGCCTCGTCGGTCTAACAAGGGCAGGTAGGTGCTCTAAACTCCTTGTCATTAACCACTAAAATATATATTCAGAGAGCTAGACAACGCCAAATAACATACAGACTGTTAACTCACTTAAACTGATAAACAGTGGTGTGATGTGGACACGCTTGGGTGCATTGAAGACCAGTCGAGCTGCTGCGTCCTAGAAAATTTGTAAGTGTTTGACTGCAAATGATGTAAGTCCAGCCATTGCAGTACCTTGTTAATGCTCTTCTGATGCTGCCGTGCTTCTTGCTTGCCTTTATATCTTCTGCGGTACGCCATCACACGCCACAGGATGCAAACGCACCAATCGTGTTTAGACTAATTGCATGTGCTTCAGACACAGTAAAACAGAGGCATTCCCCATAGTGTCCTTTGACGCAGCGTGAGTTCCCTCAAAAAAAGAAATGCATCTCCAATGCAAAAGCCCATAGAGTTACCTTGAGGTGACATACACATAAGACTTCTTCAAAGCGGGGTAGTCTCTAAAACCTGTTATTTTCTTAACCTATAGAAATTCAGTTTGTGAGCGGATTCATTCAACTATTATTTAGGGCTTTGCAACAGGAAACTGTCTGCAATTACCCTGTTCTCTTTGTTTTCTGGCAGCTTTGCTGAAAAGTGCAAATTTATTATTCTGATAGAGTCGAGTGATTAATTAGCCTCATACTCCTCAGCATATTGCCAATCAAAAAAAACTATTCAACACATCACTAAACAATAAACTCCAACATGAAATGAACGTTTAAGCATAAAATTAAGAACAAGTCGTTGTAAACAGGGTTGTTAAGGCTCTTAAATCTCTGCATGAAAAAGCTCTCAAGCATATATAATATTAGAAACACACTCTGTTGCTTCTTTAAGCACAACGGTTATAAGACAATGTGAAGCATTCAGTATGTTTAATGTTCAATTGGATGCTGCATTGGATAAGAACCACACAATCCAGTTTTGCTATTCATTTTAAATTATTCAGACTTTTTTTATGTTAATCAAGTTTACTCTGTTAGATGATTTTAATTTTATATATATATATATATATATATATATATATATATATATATATATATATATATACCATAGGTCACAACCTATGGTCACGACAACAACAAACCATAGTGAACATTTACGAAGAAGCTGATGAGACCGCTTTGATTGGCCCCGTGGATGGGAAATTTTGTTTTAAAAAACGAAAGGATGGAAGCGTCGACAATAGCATGGTTGTGTGGAAGCTATACAACAAGGAATTTGCGTATCACCGCAACATATCGAGCCTCAAATCTCGCAAATATGCTATTACTACACTTAATGGCAAACATTGCACTGGTCTGCTGGACTGAAATAAATAAACAATATTTTGTTGATTAAGCGTATGTATTCAGTCATTATTCAATGGTATACTAAAAATCCATGTGAAAAAATACTTCTCACTGTTCTCAGGTCAAATATTTATATGCAATTAAAATGCGATTAATTTCGATAAATTAATTACAAAGCCTCATAAATAGGCCTAATATAATATATATATATATATATATATATATATATATATATATATATATATATATATATATATATATATATATATATATATATATATATATATATATATATATATATATATATATATAAATTAGGGATGCAACAATACGGTTAGTCCATGGTTCAATACATATGTCTCATGCCAGTCCTATCTTGTGTGCACGTGTGGGTTTTGTGTTTATGTTTTATTTTGTTATAAATAAATGATCTATTATTCACTTGAGTCTTCTCACCATTTTCTTTGTGTTCCCGACCATGCCATAAGGATACGACCATCTGAGGACTCAGCAGAATGGGCATCTTCCTATACCCATCTCCCTGCCCTTCCGCTGCATCAGGAGAAGGTCAACACAGCAGACTCCTTTCCCTTCGGCAGGAGGGAGCTAGCATAAAGGAGTTTGCTTACCGGTTTCTGTTTGCAGCAGAGGGGCTCAACATCAGTCAGGCAGAGCTCAAGGACATTTTTAACACCCGCCTTAATGAGCCAATCATCGCCTGGGAGATGGGAATGCTAGGGACGCTATCATTTTGGCAGTTTGTGGGGTATGTGTACGATCGTGATGGTGGAGGAGTGCCCTGGAGGGGTGGTCTTCCACCTCTTGGGCCTCCCCCAATCTTCCCCACAGACTGCCAAGTCCCCAGTCCTCCGATGATCCCTTCAAGGAGAAGTAAGGCTCCCTCCATGCCTGTTTCAGTGGTCCCAGTTCCGGTGGTTCGCATGCCGGTGGTCCCTGTGCCGGTGGATCGTGTTCCGGTGGTTCCTGTGCCGGTGGATCGTGTTCCGGTGGTACCGATGCCGGGGGATCGTGTTCCTGTGGTCCCGGTGCCGGTGGATCGTGTTCCAGTGGTTCCTGTGCCGGTGGATCATGTTCCGGTGGTCCCGATGCCGGTGGTCCCAGTGCCGGTGGATCGTGTTCCGGTGGTCCCAGTGCCGGTGGACTCTGTTCCGGTGGACACTGCTCTGCCTGTGTCACTAAGGCGCCCTGCTCTGCCTGCGCTAACGATGCACCCTGCTCTGCCTGCGCCACCTGGACGCAGGGGGCAGCACTGGCCACTTGAACTTTGTGGGCCACCATGTCCTCCTGAATTTTTTGTTTTCCCCATTTTTCCTTTGTTGACCCCTCCCTTGTCTGTTCCTTCCTTGTCTGTTTCCCCTGCCCCGTCCTGGTCTGCCCCAAACTGACCCAAGACTGGAGCTCCAAACTGAATGTCAGAATGAGAAAGAAAGGTGATTTAAGCAATTTTGAGCGTGGCATGGTTGTTGGTGTCAGATGGGCCAGTCTGAGTATTTCACAGTCTGCTCAGTTACTGGGATTTTCACACACAACCATTTCTAGGGTTTACAAAGAATAGTGTGAAAAGGGAAATACATTTAGTATGCGGCAGTCCTGTGGGCGAAAATGCTAGAGGAGAATGGACCGACTGATTCAAACTGATAGAAGAGCAACTTTGACTGAAATAACCACACGTTACAACCAAGGTATGCAGCAAAGCATTTGTGAAGCCACAACACATACAACCTTGAGGCGAATGTAAACCTTTTGGCAATATAGTGTGTGTGTATATATATATATATATATATATATATATATATATATATATATATATATATATATATATATATACACACATACATATGAGAGCACACCTGCATTCCTACTGTAAGTAAATTCACTCTGTCAAAGTGCTCCTGTTGACACATGCTCAGAATTGCATGTTCTGATAGCAGTGTTTCAGGGCTGTGATCTCTGACCTGTACCATTGGTTGTTATATTCAGCAGTTGTTATTCTGAAAAGCAGAGCTTTTTTCTGGAGTCAAAGGTGATTCTCTGGCTAGCATTCGGCAGGGTTTTAATGCATTAGGTGCTTCCACCCTGAACCAAATGTGAACGTGAGCGCTTTATAAGTAAAAAAAAAAGGGGGGACTTGCAGCCATTTTAACTTCATTGTGAATGGAGCTCAAGGTCTTTCTTTCCCATAGTTATTGTCTCTTTCACTATGACAGAAGTATCAGACTATTATGAGGCCTGTAGGCAACTCAACCTTTACTTGTTTTCTAGTATCTCTAAATCTCACAGGAAATATCTTTGTTTAAAAGACTTTCTCTACTCAGATACCCAAACAATAAGGTTCAAATGACATTTATAAACTATAAGGACTTTATTTTAAAACATTTAGCATGTATAAACATGTTAACATTATTTAAACATATTTATTTACAAATAAATTAAACAAAAATAATAATAAATACATAAATTACTAAAATTCCATTAGTAGAAAACAAAGCATCACTTTTGTGATTAAGTGTTAACAAATGTTGATTAAGTAGACATTTACTGGATGGACAAAAAATATTATAGAATGTTAAAAGCACATGTATTTGTGATCTAATTATTTTCAGACACCAAGCCACCTACAGGCAGGGCTGATTTGAACTGAAAATACAGAAACAAAGCCTGAAGATACTAAACATATAGAAGTTTCAGTCATTTCACAGCACACAGATGGAAAATAACCTAAAGGATTTTTACATGCCTTGTTGAGTTATTCCTGTCTCATGCAGAGAATCAAGGTTTAATGGGGCGTGAGATGCGTTACCCTTTCATTTTTTACTCTACAGTCACACTGACAGAGCATTGGAGAGGCATCTATTGCATACACTTCCTTATAAGATATCTAGTGCCCTTCCTCTGCTGAAGAGACCCATTTTTTGACATTCTGTTTCTAGTGAGGTGGAGAGAAATTCTCCTATACTGCACCAAGACTTTTCTTCATTGTGTCTCACCATCTTCTTAGTCAAAGAGTGCAGGGTCACTATCACAGTCACAGAGGGCCTTCATAAAAAAAGAATGGGTTACTATCTCCAGAAGATTGTTAGGGAAGACACTGGCTAGGGGATGATCTGTTAATATTTATTACAAAAATCTTTCATACGGGTTGGGCGGTATGACAATCTTGGCTTCAATATAAAGCAGGGGTGCCTAATCAAAGGTTCAGCTCAAAGCCGTATTAAATACCACAATTTGCTCATTAAGATCTTTAGAAGATACTAGATACTTGACTGACAAAAAGTCCGCTCAGACAGCATCCAATATGAATTCAGTTCTCTGGCATAACCCTTTTTCTCAGGTACCAGTATGAGTTTCTGATTTGATGATCTTAAACATCTAGTTGGAGTGTTTATACTCAATGTCATTAAGATAGGAAGGCGCCAGTCCATTTAAGGCCTTACAAACAAAGAGTACGATTTTAGGGTGCTCTAAAACTAGCACTTTTTGTGCGCACCCGGGTTCGATTGACATCAGAGTTCAGTTCGTTTGGATGATTTGAACGCGGTCTTCCGAACTCAGCTGTGCACCCGTGAGCCCGAACCCGAGTCCGCTTAAAAAGGTTGTCTGGGGTTCGGTTCATGTGAACTCTGGTACGGTTCGTTGCTGATGTGAACACGGCCGTTCTAAATCGCGGAAGTGAACCACAATTGATGATGTATGATTTGATAAAATTGTGTGTTTTGTGAGTTTCACTCATTTACCTAACGACGTCACCACTACCTACTTCAAGCAGAGAGCTGTAGATCTCATACTGCTCGTCTTCGGGGTTCTTAAGAGCATTTGCAGTGCATTCCTGGCAGATAGACGCAAGTGCCATTACGTACTGAAGCTTTGGTAACAAAACCAACGGTTCAAAAACAAAAATATAAAAGTGACAGAGCAACGTTAAACATTTCGCTGCCTTCTCGCTCACTGTCATTACTAAGCAACTGGGTAAACAGCTGCAGCTTTGATGACGCAAACAAACCCGGTTCGGACCCAAGTAATATAATATGAACACAGTCCAGTGGGGGCAGGGGGAGGGGGGATCAATCGAACTCGGGTTCGGTCCACGCAATCGAAGCAAGTGTGAAAGCACCTTTAAACTCTATTCTAAAACAGACTGACATCCAGTGCAATTTGCAAGTTCCACTTTTATCATCCAGATACATTTATCTATTTGTCATTTCTAGGCTGGATTACTGCAATGCTCTTCTGGCAGGACTTGCATCATGTGCAATCAAACCCCTACAAATGATCCAGAACGCAACTGCTCAACTGATCTTTAATGAGCCCAAGAGAGTCCACTTCACACCACTGTTTATCTCTCATTTGATCTCTCTGTTCCAAAACTTAATGAGCTGCTACAGAGACAGCACAACAGCACACATTACCTCTGTACACATCAGATTCTGAGGTGTCGGTGTGTGAATAAGTGTTTATAAACTTGCATTTGAGAAATACTGCTAACCCAGACAAGAAAAGGGATGGAAGTTTACATGGGAATTATGGGAGACGGGATACATCGACACACACTATGGTCTAGAGAAGATAGAAAATGGTGGCAATAGGGACACTAAAGATGTACAGACTGGTTCGCATTGTTAACAGCTACACTCCACTTTGATGTACAGAAAATTAAAGTAGCAGAAGCAAAGAAGACGGACTCATTCCCTGAGGAATTGGACTCTCTTTCTATAGTCTTTATGAGAGAGAGAGAGAGAGAGAGAGAGAGAGAGAGAGAGAGAGAGAGAGAGAGAGAGAGAGAGAGAGAGAGAGAGAGAGAGAGAGAGAGAGAGAGAGAGAGAGAGAGAGAGAGAGAGATGGCCATTTTGGAATTTCTCAGAAGAACCAATGGTTCTCAGAAGAAATAAAAGACTAGACTGTCAAACTGATTAACAGCTGAGTGGACAGGTCAGAGTCTCAGAGAGAGGACTTTTTTCCACAGATATATGTGGGCATACTGTACAACATGTCAGAAAGAGTATCTGTCTGTTATTATTACAACCATAAATCTCACAAGATACTTTGATGTACTGCAGGAAAAATCCGGTTAAGGCAGCCTTTTTGGCTCCAACAATATTCGAAAACTTCATGACTTTTTAAACAAAAATACTTTGTGGTATGATTTTTTTAAATTCATAATAATTTAAAATAACAGCTAAATTTATATATTTTCATGATATTGAATTAGCTAATTATAATATGGAACAATTAGCAGTACTAAATGAATTATCCTAATTAAATATTTTTTTCCATATGTTATGCTTTGATAATTACTTTATTAAATATCAAGGAAATGTATCAAATTCAAGCAGATTGTATCTGGTAAGGTAGCCTTCTAAAGTGATGGTATCGAAACAAACTTACCTCATTTGCTTGATAGTGGAAATGTCTGGAAAAAAAAAAGATGGGGAGATGCTTGTGTGTGTGTGTGTGTGTGTGTGTGTGTGTGTGTGTGTGTGTGTGTGTGTGTGTGTGTGTGTGTGTGTGTGTGTGTGTGTGTGTGTGTGTGTGTGTGTGTGTGTGTGTGTGTGTGTGTGTGTGTGTGTGTGTGTGTGTGGCCAGTTGGCAGTCACAGATTGCTTCGTACAAGTCTTTGATTTTCTGTCCCTCTCTCAGGCACTAAGTGTAGGACTAGCTTCTAATTAAAATACGACCATCAGAGGGAAGCTGGTACTTGTTGAGCCTTATTGAAATTAGCAGCCCTGCTTCCCAGGAGACCTCGCGTCAGAGGTATAATTAGCTGACACAGGTCCAATTAGGAGCAAGAGCTAATGCTAATTGCTTGGAGCTCACAGCAGTGCTAACAGATACACCCCCTCCCATAAAAATTATTTACGAAGGCTTCAACTAGAGAACATTATAAGTGAATTGCATTCAAATAGGCACTTCTAGCATCTCTGAATTATGTTTTGTAAGTAAACATGCTAACTTGTGTACGTGCTTTCACACATAGCTAAGTCTCACCTCATTAGAACCCTATATGGTATGCATTATGTTCTAGCCATGAAATATATATTTTTCAAATATGTTGTACATATGGCAACGCTGTACCACAATGCAAAATGGTCAAAAAAGACATTTTTTTCCACCGATTTATGATTTATTTTCTATTTAAATGAACATTTCCTTTAGAAATTGATAGATTTGGAACTCATGCAAACCAAAAATAAGTAGATCCCTATCTTTTAACCTTCAAATTGGCTACCTCATCAATGGCTCAAATATTGTTGATGCTACTATCAATAAAAAATCCCAATTGGGAAATAAATAATTGCAATTCAATGATGGTACAGCGTTTCCATGTGGCAACATACCTATTTTACCAGAATGGTACAACATTGCCAAATGGAAACATTGATTTTAGTTTTTCTCAATTTACAGTAAAACTATGTTAGACAAAGTTGATTTGTGAATACAAATGTCAAACTTAGATGCAGCAACAACAACAACAACAACAACAACAACAAAAGCCTCTTGAGGAGAGTTGTTTAGAAATGAGATGAATAGAGCAATTTCTGGAGCATTTCAACCGGTGTCTTCAGTGTGAGGGTGACAGTGAAAGAGAGTTTTTTTAAGGAAACATTTAAATCATGGCTACCTTAAGGCCTGCCCTTTTAATTCCCATAGTGTAATTTATTTATTTATTTATTTATTTTTTCTTGTGAATAACAAGGGCATTTGTAAATATTAATTTTTGCCATATTGCAGTGCTGTACCATAGAAAAACTTTTTTTTTTTTTTTTTTTTTTTTTGGCAAAATTGTTTCATGTTGCTTATTGCACATTTCATCACACTTTCAGTTTGTTCCAAAACAGAACAATATGAATCCGGTAACATTCTTATTACAGTGGTTGTTGTACATATCAGATGGCAGTTTGAAAATAAAATGTCTGGTAAGGGTTAATGCTCAATCACATCTGAAAATGATGTACTAACTGCACCAAACCCTACCCTAAACCTAACCGATAGTGCTAATGCAACCCCTCCTGTTTGAACCACCTGCTCCAAGCTGGACCTGAACCCAGGTCTGCTGCCGTGAGAGTCAGATGCTTTATCAAGGAGGCAAAAGGCTGCAACCTATAGCGTCAGTCGCTAGAGCTTCTCTTGAGGTCAGAGGTTTACTCTGTAAGCAACTTTTAGCTGGCCTCTGTTACACTTACCCCTTAAACCTCACTCCCATCCAGATCACAGCACCAATGTAACCCCTCCTGTTCCAACCACCTTCTCCAAGCAGGACGTAAACCTGGCATGAGAGTAGAATGCTCTAACAAGGAGGCTACAGGCAGCAACCTCTAGCGACAGTCGCTAGAGTGTCCCTTGAGGACAGAGGTGTGAGGTTTACTCTCAAAGTGACTACTAGCTTGCCTCCGTTACAATCACCCCATTAAACGGCACCAAGGTAACCCCTCCTGTTCGAACTGCCCGCTCCAAACAGCACTCCAACCCAGGTCTGCCAGCATGAGAGTCAGGCACTTTAACAAGAAAGGCTAAACTCTGCAAACTCTAGCTTCACTCGCTAGAGCATCTCTTGAGGTCAGAGGAGTTAAGTTTGACCTCTGTTACACTAACAAAAGCTAATGTAAGCTTCACCACATTTGCTGAAGCAACCATGCCATTTTAGCTGGCTTCTGCAAGTCTTTAAACTATTTTATTGAGTGTCGTTGTGTTTCTTGAAACTTGTACTCAAATGCTGCTCATCGCTACTGCAATACAGAACCAGGTGAGAAAAGTCATACAGAGCTGGTCATGTGATGCACAATGCTAAATGTGTCTTGAGATCATCACATTGTTTTCATCAAGTTTCTAATCAATAATATGCTATGGTATTCATAATTTGCATGGAAAGGAATTGAAAGGTATTTTATTGCCACTATGGTGTTAATTTCAACTGGAAACTGCAGTGAATTACTGCATATATAAGTACTTTATGTTTTTTTGGTGTTGGGTTGGATTTTTGTCTGCATAATTATCTACCAACAGAGGTTGAATGAAAATCGAGGCTAAACCTTCAATTGTTCTGTTTGTGCATCTTCATTGTGCAGTAGTTGTTTAAATGTACAATGCCAACTTGGATATTGTGCTCATATGTCATTGTTATTTTGAATCACATCTCAAAATGGTTGCATAACATCAAGAGTTTTTGATATTATACTTCATATGTCTAAACAAATTAAATAGGAGGATACCAAAGACCTTGGTCAAGGAGGCAATGTTGACAGCTCACGGATCATCTCAGATTTACTGATATTTGCGTTAAATATATTTGCAAAGTTTGTTGGCACGCAATCTGAATTTACAACTTTACTGTATCAGCCTTCCAGTTTGTATTTAAATATCAAACCAAGGTCAGTTTCACGGGACGATGATGGTATTTAAGGGGAAGTTCAAATGTGTCACATCAAGCACCACACACTGGCGAAGTGTGCCAGTGGATGACTGCTATCTGGGCTGCATTTCTCAAAAGCATTGAGAGCTAAATCGATCATAGAGACCATTGGTTCAATGATCTGAGACATGCAACCCTCGATGCTATAATTACAAATATTTATACAAAAAGTATATTGTAAGCCATTAAAGGGTTAGTTCACCCAAAAATGAAATTGATGTCATTAATGACTCACTCTAATGTCGTTCCCCACCCGTAAGACCTCCGTTCATCTTCAGAACACAGTTTAAGATATTTTATATTTAGTCTGAGAGCGTATGGAAGTGTATGCACAGAAAGGTAATAAAAACTTCATCAAAATAGTCCATATGTAACATCAGTTAGTTAATTAGAATCTCTTGAAGCATGGTAATACATTTTGGTCCAAAAATAACAAAAACTATGACTTTATTCAGTATTGTCTTCTCTTCCTTGTTTGTGTGGTTTATCCTCAAATAAAGATTCAAACGTTTGTGAATCAGTGAATCGATTCATGATTCAGATCGCGTGTCAGACTGCCAAACTGCTGAAATCACGTGACATTGGCGACCATTAAGATGTATCCCACTATTAAACGTCAGTGAGGCCTCTTGTCATCTGGCCTGCTTACACTTGGTCACTTAATGCATTTTTTTCTGTCAGGATAGCTTTCAGATCATGAAAAATCCAGGTCTAAATGTCCTCCAAAAGGAGATGTTTAGAGATCAGTGTTGCCAAGTCTGTGATTTTCCTTTTAACATCACAGACTTTAACACTGTTGCCACGTGTCGTTTTTTATGTCCGCGGTTTGGTGTGACCACAATTATGTGATTAAATAGCCTCGGAAAAGCATGTTTTAGCAGGGAACCCTGTCAAAAAAACATATATTTACCCTCCGGAACTTACCCCATATAATTTTTTTTTATTGTTTTACCAATGAACGTGATTGGGCTTGTTTTGGGCTAGTTTTGAGTTGCAATTGGGCGGGTTTTGTTCTGAAAACCTGGCAACCATGTCTGAGATGGTCTAAACGAAACAATATATGCATCTGGTTGCTAAAACTGCATGTGCAAATTGTATTCCCTGTATATATACATACATATATATATATATATATATATATATATATATATATATATATATATATATATATATATATATATATATACACAGTATATATAATCGATTGAAGGTAATTTATAAGATAATAATAATATTAATAATTGCAACAGCAAAAGGAATTGTGCAGCTTTAGAAGCAACTCGCTCTCTTTCCCATAATCCTATTTTTTACTGATATTATTTTAAGGGTCTATTATGGGATGTCTCAAACTAGCACAACAGGACTCTTACTCTGGGCTGCCAAAATGGCTATACACGTGTGTGAGTCAGAAAGCCTCCAGGTCATTTATCAAACCTGGCTGTGCTGGGGCTGATGAATGGGACATCACATCCAACTGGACACCTCCATTTAACAAAGAGGGAGGTCTACTGCCAGCCACTGTAAATGACAGCACAGTGAGCACCAGCAGTCACTAGGCAGGACATTTAAGATTCAGAGATGATACCCTTTAAGGACCTTGTGAGCAAGGTGTTACTGAATAGCTGTTACTTTTATTTTGGTTTTGTGTAAAGACAATGAGATGAGTCAATGAAAACCAGACGACTCAGCCGGAAGAACATAATTGTGTACATGTGTTCATAGGGGACGACAGCATGGTGTGAATTTGCTTCTGGGTCAGACTCGCATTGTGTGGATTGGCTGATATGGGCCAGGCGGGCAGGGCACTGTCACAACACATTATAATGAGCTGCCAACACGGGCTGTAATGCAAATGAGCCGAGGCTACCACAGTTCACAGCACAACAATCCATTCATTTCGCCTCGTGATTGTGGACTAATTCCCCTATTTAAGATGCTTTAAGTGATACCTTGTATTATTTAGGTCCTTCTACATCCCATTATTACCACATGATATTTGTCACATAAGAATCAGAAATCAGAATCGGAAAGAGCTTTATTGCCAAGTGTGCTTGCACACACAAGGGATTTTTCTTGGTGCTGAAGCTTCCAGTGCACGTATAAAAATACAACAAGAACATTGTTAATACAAATTCTAAGAATAAAATATGAAAATAGTATAAAAGTATAAAGTCAAAGTTAGGTTTCATCAGAATAAATATTTACAGATTATGAACATATTTTGGAAAAGATGGCAACATAATCAAGCCTGCAGTTTAAATCGGAAAAGTCAAGAAGCCTCAGTAACTTGAAGGGGAAGTTAACAGGAAACATCTTTAACATCCAAGGCTCTGAAATCCCAATAATACAGGAACAAAATATCTGATGCTTCGGAAAGCAGAATGATAGCTCCTTAAAGGACAGCGGCAATCTCACTAACACCCAGGCCCAACTGAACACCTGCTTAAGGCAATCGAGCACAGTCAACTGCTCGGGAGGTTTAAAGTCTGGTGTTTTCAGTATGGCATCATACAACGACTGCAATGGCCCTTCCTACTCTACGAATGTCCCATGTCTCAGGTAGAAGGAATGGAAAAACTTTGCAGTAAGTTCTTGCGGAAGTGGCTGGGAGTCCTCCCTTCATTCGGCAACCCAGCGCGTAGCTCTGCGCATTAGATGCGCGGTCGAGACTATGAAACCTCAAACCCCTTCGCTTTTACCCTGATCTAGATTTACACCTCTATGACACCGCAAGCATGTTCGTGGGTGGTTATGGTCATCTTGCCAAACAGCGTGCATATTTGGACAAATATAGTTTTATTATCACATGTTTGCAAAATATTTCGTCATTCAAAATAACACTTATTTTCATTTCTCACTGAATTATGCTGATTTGAAGAGCTGAAAGACTTGCGATCTCTGCTGGACGCCACTCTGCTGGATCTCAGAGCTCTCTCATTCGCTGTACTCATCCCTCATTTAATCTCACTGTGGTAAACAATGCCAACGTGAACCAAGAACATGTCTCAGAACCGCTGTAACTGCTTCTGTTGGTATCACTAATCTTAATGCACCTGATGACACTCTCCTATTTATGCAAACCATTCCCTCTTTCCAAACAATACCCATCCCACCGTTTCACAGTCGACCACTCCCCTTTTAAGAAGCCTTTTCAAATCGAAGGTGCAGCAGGGGTTTCATGACCCTTTAAGCTTCAGGTTATGCCAAGCTGTTAGCTAGTTTGTTGCTTTGGTATACAGTTAATCTCTTTTTTTATATTAAGACACTTAAAGAAAATTAAAGGGTAAAAAAGTTATGGAAGTAAAAGTTAACTGTAAAACAAATGTTCTGAACTTAAAATTTTATTTGACAAAAAAGGACTCTAAAATGGCAAGAAAATCAAATATGTCTAACGTCAAACTTTTTTAAAAAAAATTTTATGATAACCAATAAAGTTTTAGTTTTTTATGAATTTTGAGTATTTGAGCTCTTGAATGATACATAATTTATGATTTTTGATAAAACATTGACAGTTAGGCAATGAGAGTCTACCATTTAATGATAAGCTAGACAAACTAAAATTAACCCATGTTCCAAAACATATACCAGTTTAAACTGGATTTCCAAGCAGTGGTTCTGTTTACACAGAACAGCTTTGACTTCTGGTAAAACACATTCTTTCAAAGGCTTGATTTTGTTTGTGGTGTGCACTTTAATGTGTTCATGCTTCGTTTAAAAAAAAAAAAAAAAATCAAATATTTTACCTTTATTTTACACTGCTCTGTCCCTTCTTGTAAAAACGGTCTGATGGTTTCCAGGTTCTATGAAACCGGTCCCTCGAAAATACGCAATGGGCTAAGATTGGTTAGCTGGCCTAGCTGTATTGTGATTCGCTAATCGCCTAGTGCATGTGTTTGTTGATCGGTAAGTTGGTTTTCACGGGCTGTGGGCGGGACGGGGCACCACCATTACATGTTTTCAACACTGACAGGGAGCCAGAGCCTGCTGGATTTTCAACACAAGATCATTTGCTTCTCCTGGTATAGGGTGAAATTCAAGGTGATTGAGAGACTTTTTGGCATTAAGAAGAAAAGTGTCCCAATCACCCTGAATTCACCTTATGTGACATTGCGTGATGGAAAAGGGTAGAAAATGATTGTGTTAGTTATCGGTAAAGTTATCACAGGCTGTGGGCATCCAGCCACCATTATATGTTTAAACACTGACGGAGATGGGGCCTGCTGGATTTACAACCCATCCACTTCTCCTGATATATCTAGCATTTTTGTGATTGTGTAATGTAATTTGAAGTTTATGAAACCTAAAATAAACATTAAAAGACACTGAGCTCAGTCAGTCTCTCACTCACTCATCAACAACATTTTATGAACTTTTATTGGGATATACAGCAAAACACATTGATGAAAAAGAATCATACTTACAGGTTGAGGCCTTTAAACAGCTTCTGTTATTAAAGTTGGAACTGCTCCATCTTTCACGACAAGCCGTTGTGCGAATCCTGCATTTAACTTGCGACGATTGTGAGCTTTTCACCATGGGTAATAATTATGAGGGACCGAGTTAAAAAATAAATTTGAACCATTGATCCTTAACTCCCCTGTCCCTAGGAAGATTGAACAATGTGGATCTGCAATTCGGATTAAAATAACAACGCTTCATCGGCATTGCACAACCTACGGCACTCCAGCCTACTATTCCACAGTAATAACAAATGCCCTTGCCTCCCTTATTTAGTAAATATTGTAGCTGGTGATGCCACCAACATTGTGGGACAAGTCTGTAGTTCCCTACCGGCAGTTTATTGTAGTCCATAGAAATTGATTTCTTTAAAAGTAAATATCTCCCTTTGGTTTCAACTTTGAGCATTGTAACTTTACAGACGCTGTTTATGCTCAAACATCAACATTACACACTAGCTAAAGTTAGAAAAGTGAAATCGTGTTTTACCACCACTTTAAAACACTGAAACTTCCAAGCCCGTAGAACCAAACAAAGAGGGATGCAGCAAAGACCACAAGAGCCAGACTAATCTTCTGCACAGACACCTATGCCAAGTTTTGCCACCTATGCTCTTTCCTTTCACATGATGTATTCCAATCTTCAAGCAAAAAGAAATGGATGAAATATTCTGAATGATATTCACAATCTGACTGGTATAATGCAGCCTGGAATCATAACCACACCGTGTTGATTTGTTTGGCCAGAGGATAACTGACCCCCCGACTGAGCCTGTTTTATCCCAAGGTTTATATTTTCTCCATTTTTATCACCTGATGGAGTTTGGTCTCCACTGGCTTGCTCAGTTGGGGAATGCATACTACTCAGCAATATTATTGATTTGACTGTACCGACATTATCACATGAGAATTTAACTGAGCTGGACAATGACATCAGAGATGCTTTATAGCTGAATTAAATTGATGACCTTTACACCGATATTGAACTGAACTGAATCAACTGACCTCAGCTGAACAATGACACTATCTTTAGAGCTGCTTTACATCATTATTTTACATGCATCATTATTTTTCTGTTTATCACTGTAAATCTGTTTTGAAACAATCTGTATGGTATAAAGCGCTAAATAAATAAAGGTGACTTGACTTAACTGTTAAGTAGGAGTGACAAGAATATGTTCATGGGAAAAAGGAAGATGGTGCTTGGACATGTTTAAGGCTCAGATGTCTCGCGGAGACATGAGCTGCCGTCACAGCTACACCTTCACACAACCCACTGTCACTAGACACCCTGGCAGGTAAAACCAACCGTTCATGTACTCGGAGCTGCTTCCTTGTCACCAGAGCTGCTACAATAAATCAGTATAGTGATGCTGCAAATGTCACGATCAGCACTAAATAGCCAAGAAGGTTAATCAAGAAAAGTGAAAATGAAATGCTTTACTGACAATGGAAGATAATTGATTTCCCCTTAATGGAGAGGGATGAGATCAGACACGGAATATTAATATAGAGATGTATGGATTCCACAATGTCTCTGTCTCAAAGCTGCCCTTCTGCCTACATAGGCCAGGGATGGATTGACGCACAGGGCTATCAGGCACATGCCATAAGCATCAGGACCAGATAGGGGCCAGACAAGCTAGGTGTGTTGGGGAAAGGTGGGGGTGGAGGGTGTTGTCCGCAAAATTCTCTCACAGATGAGTATTCAGGCCGCACTTTAGAACTCATACTCAACAAGAAATCAGAGCGCAGGGGGGGCTTTAGACAGTTCCATGACCAGGGCATGACCTTGTCATATTAGGTGACTGATTTGCTGTTCTCTACAAATTGATTTAAAGGGTTAGGAGTCTCGATCGCTTTATATGATGAGCAGATTGAATTTTGGATTTTATTAACATATAGGCTATTGATAGAAAAAGGAAACAGAAACCTCATTGGTTCTTGATGAATCTGAAACTCGCTGTGTAACACACGAATGAACCTCATTGGTTATGCAGAAGCTAAAATGTGCTGCGTAACATGAGAATGGACCTCATTGGTTCTTGCACGTCAATCGAACATGCTTAAACTTCTGTTAACCACAACTGATGTGTGAGTCGGTGAATGTTTATACATCACCTTGAAAACCCCTTTTTGGTTCTTCCTGGCACCTTTGTTTTTAAGGGTGTATAAATTATAAACCCTCAAAAATAAAGGTGCCAGGAAAAACCAAAAAGGGGTTTTCAAGGTGATGCCATAGAAGAAGCATTTTTGGTTTTGACTATTTTTCTCTATCCTTTTTATAGTCTAAAGAACCTTTCTGCACTACAAAGAACCTTTTGTGTGATAAAAAGGTACTTTGGATATTAAAGGTTCTTCATGGAACCATACATCCAGCCAATAACCATTTAAGAACCTTTATTTTTAAGAGTGTATGTGAATAAAAGACAAAATAAATCTGAATAAATCAATCATGTTGCTTGTAGTTGTAGTTAGGTAGCTGTCAATGGAGGGGCAGAAAACTCTCAGACTTAATCAAAAAGATTAGTGTTCCGAAGATAATTGTCACAAGGTGCGCACACATTCATACTAGGGGTGTGCACGAATATTCGAATAGTTGAATATTCGAACTGTAATTAACATTTGAAAACTAAATACTGTATACTATTTGAATTTTATTGCATTGATTTGCTGGCTGTAAATGCAGTGAATCAATGAGAAATCCCTCTAAATCTCACAGTTTTAACTTTGCCGCTGTGGAGCAGGTTAATAAGTTAAGTGTATTTGATCACAATGTTGTCGTCTGCCTCAATTACTGAATCAATTACTGAAGCTGAATTATCAAAATATCACCACCATAAACAAGAATCACATGACACCCAAACACCAGTGGAATGAGCGATCACAGCGTTCAGGAGTGCAAGTAAGCCCATCTGTATACCCCGAGTGAGTGCGCGATAACTTATGATAGCAAAATGATCCCGAGACAAATGCTTCCTTTAAAGTTCTTTGAGGGTTTGTGAACAGAAAACACAAAGTGCTTCACTCAAACTTCACTTAACCGTTATCTTTGTCTCATCAACGCCTATCAGTGGCGCATTTTCTCACCCGGGGCCGAGAATAATACCATAAACCAATAATATTATAGTTACTCTCTACATGAAAATGTGAAACAATACAAAGTAAACACGTCAGCCATATCAAACACACACACACACACACACACACACACACACACACACACACACGTTAATAGGCTATCATATAGCCTACCGACGTGTGTTTGTGTTTGTTCTACACGCTAACTGACACGCTCTGCTTTATAAGTGTTTCTTTCCGCTCGCGCTTCTTGAGCTTATAATGCTTTAGTTATTTAGGCATTTTTTACACACTGTTTAATGTTTTAAAATCCTTAAGATATATTGTAAGTGTGTGTGTACATTGCCTAATCATAAGCTTGTTCAAAAATGGTGACGACATGTTGAGGAAAAAAAGAAAAGAACCATCTCTCTCATTTTCTCAAAATAGCCTACCTAATTTAAATAAACGAATATTCGAATATTCGATTTGTATGAGCCCAAATATTCAAATACAATATTTTGGGAAATTGCCCATCCCTAATTCATCGAATGCATATTGCAAAACTTCCCAGAGCTGGCAGAAATTGACATCTCCAAACTTTTTGGCTGGCTTTAATATGGATGGTAGGAGAAGAAAAAAAAAAAACAGAGTCACATTTAGAAATATAAATTTCCACTGTGAGATCCTGTCTGCAGAAACTGGGCAGTTATTGGCAGGAATAAGTTGTAATCTGATAGCAAAAGTTGAAACTAGATTCAGTAGAAAGACCTGATATGTAGAATTAACAACAAAACCACTAGAATTTTAGTCGAATAATGTGTTTTGTTAATTTAACACCATGTAACCATTTGACAACACTCGAGCATGTTCATGGTGGCATACTGTCTTGACTGGTTATCAAAACGATGTAAAGGTGCAGATATGTTTGAGCAAAATGGATAATACACACACACACACACAAAGGCTTATAGATTCTTCTGTGTATTATTTGAGAATGTCATATAGAATGATGAAACTCTTTTCCTCCTGGCAAGGTGAAGTTATGCTGATAGTGCTGCTGGATGAGAGAGAGAGAGAGAGAGAGAGAGAGAGAGAGAGAGAGAGAGAGAGAGAGAGAGAGAGAGAGAGAGAGAGAGAGAGAGAGAGAGAGAGAGAGAGAGAGAGAGAGAGAGAGAGAGAGAGAGAGAGAGAGAGAGAGACAGACAGAGAGAGAGGCTATTAGGCTGTCATGATAGAGCTACTCGGCGCATGCTGAAGTCTAGTGTTCAGTTACACCTGTCTCTGTGTGTGATGTGTGTGACTAATTTGACAGGACACTTCCTGAGCACCCCAGGATGCAGTGGGTTCCATCATAACATTCACGAGCTGCAGACAGGCCCATCTAATCACAAAAAAATGTGTTCCTGAAATCCACAAACCAAGCTCAATCAAGTACTGATACTCTCTGAAAAATGACTTGTATTACTGTGCCATGTTCTCTATCTTTTTTGACCAACAGCTCTTTTCTCCAGTTCTAGTAATGTTATCTTCAGATGAATGAGTCGTTGTACTGTTGAATGAACATTTTGACAACATTTGCATGGAGTTTCATCATTCACAAAAAAGTCATATGTTAGTTCCATCGTTTGAAAAAGAAAGAAAGGCAGCATTTTTAGAAATCATATTGTAGGTGCGCTTATGACATAAAGGTTGTTTCAAAACATTGTCTTTTTTCCCCCGGAGGATATTCTGGCAATTTAAAAGGGGTAAAGGGGGGTCTCATTGTAATTCACCTCACATCCACCCCTTCTGTGTGTAGCCATCCAGCGTCCCGGAACTGAGCATGTTGTATGAGCAATAAACAAATAAAAGATGCACAGCCATGAGCAGACCTAGCGTCACTCAGAACAGAGTAAATAACCAGTCTGGCTCTTTGTCTTTAAACTAACTGCAACATTTTCTTGGTGAAGAACCTGCTATTTGCGCTCTGAGGCAGCTGTAATGAAGGGCACTGTATACAGTGTTCAGGGCCTGTGTTTTTCATTTCTCTTTATACAAGTTACTGAAGAGTCTGTTTTTGACATCGCTTCTGTGATCAGACAATGAAAGGTGGATGTTTGCAGTCAGGATAAACATTCGACAGCAACTGTTTAAAAGGGAATCGACAAAAAATAAGCATGAATAAAAGTAGCTCTGTTAAAAAATATAGTGGGTTACCTGGCTGATACCATGTAAGGCAGGATCTTAACAGAAAAGAAACATCACAAGCAGTTGATATGGATTTTTTTTTCCATAGTTAGGAACTTCATTGCTGCTTGCTACTGTAAAACCCAACAGTTATTCGTAATAAGACTTTTTAGTAAACTTTACTCAATGTCCAATTATTTGTTGAACTTACTTAAAACAATTTAGTAATGTGTACTGTTCTCATGCTATGTCTTAATTACTTAAAAAAACCTTTGTTACTTAAATGCCACGGCCTACCTGAGCATTGTTTCTGACCATGTCCATCCCTTTATGACCACCTTGTACCCATCCTCTGATGGCTACTTCCAGCAGGATAATGCACCATGTCACAAAGCTTGAATCATTTCAAATTGGTTTCTTGAACATGACAATGAGTTCACTGTACTAAAATGGCCCCACAGTAACCAGATCTCAACCCAATAGATCATCTTTGGGATGTGGTGGAACAGGAGCTTCGTGCCCTGGATGTGCATCCCACAAATCTCCATAAACTGCAAGATGCTATCCTATCAATATGGGCCAACATTTCTAAAGAATGCTTTCAGCACCTTGTTGAATCAATGCCACGTAGAATTAAGGCAGTTCTGAAGGTGAAAGGGGGTCAAACACAGTATTAGTATGGTATGGTGTGTGTGTGTATATATATATATATATATATATATATATATATATATATATATATATATATATATATATATATATATATATATATATATATATATATATATAATCTCACAGATTTCCGTGAAATTAACACAGATCCTTAACTCAAAAATCTGTGGTATAGTTTCATGGAATTGCCGAAAAATCCGTGATGGGTTCACGGAAGTGATGCCTATGTAAGTCAATGACAGGCAGCATCCGTGGTCCCCACACTGGGCAAAAGTCAATGAGCACATTCGCTACACAATCGCTTATTTATATTCCACTCAGGTATGTTATTCATATTTTCTTAATGAAATGGCTTACGTTGTTTTGTATTTTACGAATAGCAAATCTGGCACCGTAAAACCAGTTTACGATTAATGTTACCTCAACTGTCAGAAAGACCAGGTAACGAGAGTACATTGACGTAAATATTATTGTAGCATATGTCTTCCATTTGATTATTAGCTAAATTAAATTAAACAGGCTTAAGATTTGACAGTTTACCCTCCTATTGTGTGTTTCCATCTCCGGCCCGTAGCTCAAGTGTAGGCCTATTTGAGTTCAGGCACATACATGCCCATTTATCAGATGAACACAGTTGAAATATCACAATATGTATAATCCATACAATATGCTGTATGGATTATTTTTAAAAACTTGTACTGTTTTTATTTTCAAAACTTGTACTGTTAACAAAAACTTAAGTTGGTAACAAAAATGCCACTGGGCGGCAGTGGCTCAGTGGTTCATGTAGGTTGTCTACAAACCAGAAGGTTGGTGGTTCAATCCCCGGTTCCACCTGACCAAGTGTCGAGGTGTCCTTGAGCAAGACACCTAACCCCAGCTGCTCCCGATGAGCCGGATGGCGCCTTACATGGCTGACATCGCCGTCGGTGTATGAATGGGTGAATGTGAGGCAAAATGTAAAGCGCTTTGGATAAAAGCGCTATATAAATGCAGTCCATTTACCATTTACCAAAAATAAATCACAACATTAGGTGATGATGTATTATTATGGATTTTTAATCTGTTACAATGTGGCAGTCATTTTGAACAAGAAACACGTTAACATGAAATGAGCACAACAGGAGTAAAGGAAGTTAAGTTATTAGTTAGTTAGTGCAAAACTGATAGAGACATACCCCAAGCGACTTACAGCTGTGATCGCAGCAAAAGGTGGCGCTACAAAGTATTAACTTAAGGGGGCCGAAAAATTTTGCACGCCCAATTTTTACGTTTTTGATTTGTTAAAAAAGTTTGAAATATCCAATAAATTTCGTTCCACTTTATGATTGTGTCCCACTTGTTGTTGATTCTTCACAAAAAATTACAGTTTCATATCATTATGTTTGAAGCCTGAAATGTGGCAAAAGGTCGCAAAGTTCAAGGGGGGCGAATACTTTCGCAAGGCACTGTAGCTTGCACTTAGTGTAAATAGCAACTAGATTCTATTTACTCTTAGTCCAAATAGCCGATGCCTAAAAAAGCCTCTTTTTGGAATGGCCTACTGTAATGTGACAGTACCATCATCAAAAATGGTCATAGGAGTCAAGATCCCGATCTCACGAAAATGCGTATAAATAGTATGAGTACAATCTCGTGGAAAGTATACACCAAAAGAAGTTTTGGCGTGCATATGTATGCGGTTTTTCACGTGCATATGATACGCACTTTATGGCGTATTATACGTACGAACCCCCCACCCCACAACCCTAATCCTACCCAAGAGCGTGTCATATGCACGCCATAAAGTGCATATCATACACTCTAAAAAATGCTGGGTTAAAAACAACCCAAGTTGGGTTGAAAATGCACCCAATTTTAACCCAATGGTTGAGTTGTTTTAACCCAGTGGTTGGATTAAATGTTGCTTAAGACAACCCAATTGCTGGGTAAGAACAACTCAACCATTGGGTAAAAACAACCCAATTGTTGGGTTGGTGCATTTTCAACCCAACTTGGGTTGTTTTTAACCCAGCATTTTTTAGAGTGTATGCACGCGAAAAACTGCGAAGCATTTGCACACCAAAACTCATTTTGGCGTATACATTCTACGAGATTTCACACTCGTACTATTGATACGCATTACCATGAGATCGTGTTGGAGTCAATCAAGTGTGATCAATGTACGATATTATTCAGTTGATGATTTTAAAGGTACTTTTCAGGAGCAATATTTGAATCTGAATATGACACTGAGGCACACTTAACAGAATTGCTCCCTCATAAGATGTGAACGGATGAGCCCACTTGTGTCAAAATGAGGCGCAATTCCACCAACGCCATTCAGCCTTTTACATTTATTCTGTCTCTAGGAGTCACATTTGCATCTGGAGTAGTTCATAAGATATATCGTTGTCATGAAGCAGGATTATTGATGTGATAACCGCTTGTAAATGTGATGAATGCAGGCGATGAAAGATAATATAATATGAATTCTACAGAACACCTCTGGGAGAAGAAAGGAATATCAATGTCTTGTCTTGAATTTCTGAGGAATATCTGAGCCACTTCATAGATTATCTTCAGCCTTTACAAATGAACATGCTTGATTGTGGTGGATCTCATTTTTACGACATTTTCCCATGCATTTATGATAGATGCAAGTAATTTCATCCATTCTAGATAAGGCAGGTTATATTTTAAGGACCTCCATGGGTCTCAGTCACTCTCTTGTCATTCATCAAATTCTGAACCATTTTCTATAAATCTGGACTCAGTGTCAGATTCATTCATTCAGCCTTAAGGGAAGAACACCAGCATAAGAGAAAAGAGTAGAGGTGATAGGTGCAAATAGTGATGTTCATTTGGTTTAAAAGTGGAAATCTGTTCACAGTGCCGGCCCTAGCCTCTTTGGCGCCCTAGGCACGCCCCCTTATATTGCGATTTATATCACCAAATATTTAGACAAAATAATTTAAAACCAATAACACTTGTATAGCACTTTTCTAGATACCCAAATTCGCTTTATGAGAAAACATGAGTCTAAATTATTTTTCCATTGACGTTTTCATTTATTTTGTAAAAGGGTTTCAAAGTCACATGTTTAAATAGTGTATATAAAAGTGCAACACTTTTGGTTAAAAACAACGACAACAACAACAACACTTTTGTAAAACAAAAGATTAAAAAAAATTCAGTTTAAATATTCAAAATGCAGTATTTTTTGGTAAAAATTCAAACACTGAACCAAACGCAAATCTAAATCACTAAATAACAAAATTATAATTTACCTTAAACAAAATAAAAATAAAATAACAATTAAATTATTAGGCCTTTGCTAACTGCGTTTAATGTGCCTCTGAATAATTATAGAGACATTTCAAACCAATTGGCATAGCATAAAAAACGACAATGTTGTTGGAATCTGAACATGAATGTTTTTAAATGTTATTTTTTCTTTATTTATGTTATTATTATTAGATATATTTTTTGCATTCTCGAGTATAGATATGCAGCTATAATTCACAAAGGTGATTCTGAATTATAGTTTATGGCCATTGCTTGAACACTATAGACCCATGCTTAGACTAAAGTAACACATCTTGAGGCTTTTGTTACCATACTTCAAACACATGTACTCACACCGCAAACAAAAGAGCTGCTTAGCACTCTAGTTTCAATTCTGCAACACACTTACTCCTTTATGCAACACACTTGGTCCTGCATACTACACTCTATTTCATACATAAGACACTTTGTTCAAAAATGAAATCTTAGGGTGCCATTTGTAAATAAACATGTATCAGAAAAATAAAATACACATCGGCTAATTGCAACCACTCAAATACACACCTGAAGGCACTTACTTGCACAAATGAACACAAATCAGCCAACGAGAGAGTTGTTGTGTTGTGTCTTGTGTACACTGTCTTGTGTCTTGTTTTTACAGTTTTTTTTTCAACTGCTTACACACATTTTCCAAAGGTTTCCTCTTTTTTTCAAAACTTAACACACAAATTCAAGAATTCCATACACAAGATGCAAAATGCCTCACATCTCTGTCAAAATGAAACAACACAGTCAAAATATCACAAACATATTTCAAAAGCAAATATTTGTCTTACGTTGTAAACACCTTTACCATAATGTTATATTTTTGATTATGTCATATACACACGGTTATTCAAAACCTAAAGCTCTTCTTTTAAAAGCTCACATGTACATGAATGAATGTAATTGGGAGAGAGCTGTTGAATATATAAAGTAAAAAACAAAAGCAAAATTGAAACCAAACTTTTTATTTATGTTTTTATTTGTTTTGCTATTTGTGGTTGTAAATGTAGTATTAGTGTACACAGTTTGAAAAAGAAAAAAAAAAAAAAAAAAAACCTTCAAAAATATGTAGTGTTGCAGCATGTAGTGTAAAACCAAACATAATGTGTGTGCTTGCATGTGGAGATGGTTGGGTGTATCTAGGCTCCATCTCTCCTCTGGGCTGGGTCCGGCCACAATACTTCATCCACGTCACATGCTATATTCCCTCTTGCCAGACACCGTGGAAAGAACCTTCTTGCATGGCGTATCCAACCTTGGATGGAGGCAGCATCAGTGTCTCCACAACTTCTCTTACTCTGTCTGCATTGTTTGCATCCATGGTCCAAAAGCTATTACTTGACCTTTGGCCTATTTATAGGCCACTACTAAAGATATGATTGGCTGTTGTTAAGTAAAGCAACAAGTGTTTGCACATGTGAGGAGTTAGTGTGAGGCACTGATGAATTAGTGTGGCATTTTGATTGGTTGTGTTTTTATAAAAGGAAATCAAGAAACTTCCTGTCAGATTTTTGTGTGTTGCCTAGAAAATTGTGTGTTGTGTTTTGCAAAAAGTGTTTAATGAAATTGAAAACTGAGTAAAAGGCCAAAAAATAGTCAATGGTTTTGCAGATTTAGTGTGTGGTTCTGGTGTTTGAGCGTCAGGTTTTTAAAATTGTGTGACAAGTAACAATTTTGTGTGTAAGCAGTTGAAAAAAACTGTAATGTGTTTTGTCTTGTTTTCATTATGTTGTGTCTTGTTTTTATTGTGTTGTGTCTTTTTTTGTTATGTTGTGTCTTGTTTTTATTGTGTTGTGTCTTGTTTTTATTGTGTTGTGTCTTATTTTTATTGTGTTGTGTCTTGTTTACAGTGTGTTGTGTCTTGTTTACAGTGTGTTGTGGCTTGTTTATAGTGTGTTGTGGCTTGCTTATAGTGTGTTGTGTCTTATTTTTATTGTGTTGTGTCTTTTATACAGTGTGTTGTGTCTTGTTTACAGTGTGTTGTGTCTTGTTTTTAATGTGTTGTGTCTTGTTTTTATTGTGCTGTGTCTTGTTTTTAGTGTGTTGTGTCTTGTTTTTAATGTGTTGTGTCTTGTTTTTAATGTGTTGTGTCTTGTTTTTATTGTGTTGTGTCTTGTTTTTATTGTGTTGTGTCTTGTTTACACTGTGTTGTGTCTTGTTTTTAATGTGTTGTGTCTTGTTTTTAATGTGTTGTGTCTTGTTATTAATGTGTTGTGTCTTGTTTTTATTGTGTTGTGTATTGTTGACAGTGTGTTGTGGCTTGTCTCCGTTGTGTTGTGTCTTGTTTTCATTGTGTTGTGTCTTGTTTTCATTGTGTTGTGTCTTGTTTTTATTGTGTTGTATCTTGTTTTTATTGTGTTGTGGCTTGTCTCCGTTGTGTTGTGTCTTGTTTTCATTGTGTTGTATCTTGTTTTTATTGTGTTGTGTCTTGTTTTTATTGTGTTGTATCTTGTTTTTATTGTGTTGTGTCTTGTTTACAGTGTGTTGTGTCTTGTTTACAGTGTGTTGTGTCTTGTTTACAGTGTGTTGTGTCTTGTTTTCATTGTGTTGTGTCTTGTTTTTATTGTGTTGTGTCTTGTTTTCATTGTGTTGTGTCTTGTTTTTAATGTGTTGTGTCTTGTTTTTAATGTGTTGTGTCTTGTTTTTATTGTGTTGTGTATTGTTGACAGTGTGTTGTGGCTTGTCTCCGTTGTGTTGTGTCTTGTTTTCATTGTGTTGTGTCTCGTTTTCATTGTGTTGTGGTTTGTTTACAGTGTGTTCTATTTTTCTTTGTGTTTTGTCTGGATTACAGTGTGTTGTGGCTTCTTTTCATTATGTTGTGGCTTGTTTTTGTTATGTTGTGTCTGGTTTGTGTGACAAGTAACAATTTTGTGTGTAAGCAGTTGAAAAAAACTGTAATGTGTTTTGTCTTGTTTTCATTATGTTGTGTCTTGTTTTTATTGTGTTGTGTCTTTTTTTGTTATGTTGTGTCTTGTTTTTATTGTGTTGTGTCCTGTTTACAGTGTGTTGTGTCTTATTTTTATTGTGTTGTGTCTTGTTTACAGTGTGTTGTGTCTTGTTTACAGTGTGTTGTGTCTTGTTTTTATTGTGTTGTGTCTTATTTTTATTGTGTTGTGTCTTGTTTACAGTGTGTTGTGTCTTGTTTACAGTGTGTTGTGGCTTGTTTATAGTGTGTTGTGGCTTGTTTATAGTGTGTTGTGTCTTATTTTTATTGTGTTGTGTCTTTTATACAGTGTGTTGTGTCTTGTTTACAGTGTGTTGTGTCTTGTTTTTAATGTGTTGTGTCTTGTTTTCATTGTGTTGTGTCTTGTTTTTATTGTGCTGTGTCTTGTTTTTATTGTGTTGTGTCTTGTTTTTAATGTGTTGTGTCTTGTTTTTATTGTGTTGTGTCTTGTTTACAGTGTGTTGTGTCTTGTTTTTAATGTGTTGTGTCTTGTTTTTAATGTGTTGTGTCTTGTTTTTAATGTGTTGTGTCTTGTTTTTATTGTGTTGTGTATTGTTGACAGTGTGTTGTGGCTTGTCTCCGTTGTGTTGTCTCTTGTTTTCATTGTGTTGTGTCTTGTTTTCATTGTGTTGTGTCTTGTTTTTATTGTGTTGTATCTTGTTTTTATTGTGTTGTGGCTTGTCTCCGTTGTGTTGTGTCTTGATTTCATTGTGTTGTGTCTCGTTTTCATTGTGTTGTGGTTTGTTTACAGTGTGTTCTATTTTTCTTTGTGTTTTGTCTGGATTACAGTGTGTTGTGGCTTCTTTTCATTATGTTGTGGCTTGTTTTTGCTGTGGCTTGTTTTCATTGTGTTGTGGCTTGTTTATAGTATGTTGTGGATTGATTTCGTTGTATTGTAGATTGTTTCCTTTGTGTTACTGTTTGATTACTTTGTGTAATGGATTGTATCTGTTGTGTTGGAGCTTGTTTTTGTTATGTTGTGTCTTGTTTTCATTGTGTTGTGGCTTGTTTACTGTGTGTTGTGGCTTGTTTATAGTGTTGTGTGGCTTGTTTTTGTTATGTTGTGTCTTGTTTTCATTGTGTTGTGGCTTGTTTACTGTGTGTTGTGGCTTGTTTATAGTGTTTTGTGGCTTGTTTCCGTTATGTTATGTCTTGTTTTCATTGTGTTGTGGCTTGTTTACTGTGTGTTGTGGCTTGTTTATAGTGTTTTGTGGCTTGTTTTCGTTATGTTATGTCTTGTTTTCATTGTGTTGTGGCTTGTTTTCTATGTATTGCAGCTTATTTTTGTTGTGACTTGTTTCCGTTGTGTTGTGGGTTGATTTTGTTCTGTTGTGGATTGTTTCCATTGTGTTATTGTTTGATTTTGTTGTGTGAAATGTTTTTGTTGTGTTTTGGCTTGTTTGCATGACTTAATTGTGTTATGGATTGTTTATGTTGTGTTGTGGATTGTTTCTGTTGTGTTGTGGCTTGATTTTGTTGTGTACTTATGTTTGCTTTTTAAATGTAATTGTGTTGTAAGGGCCCTACTGGGGCACCGTGGATATATGGCTTGAAAGATCTAGGAAGAGTGACAATTGACAAATTTCAAATTAAGAAAAATAAATAAATATTGTAGGCCTACAATAAAATGTATAGTTACAATTTCAGAAGACTTTCTGCTCTGGCTTTCTACTATCCTGGTTTACCATTGAACGTATTGAAGCACTGCTGTTAGTGCATGTTCTGTTTGTGTTTTTTCCTCATTTTGAGAAAAATGTGTCTGCTAAATGAATGAATGTGTATGCATGTAGTAAATTCCTTTCAGAGTCATTAATGTACAGTAACAGGGAACAGGACAATAAAATGAGTTGGCCTCCTACTCTTGAGACAGTTTAACATGCATCACTGACCTTCTGACAGAATAGTGGAAATGTCCTGGTCTCTGGCAGCCATTTTGTTGGCTTGGCCTCCCTTTGCATTGCGTCTCATTTCCACACAACTCATTTTCACCCTTTGTTCACACTACAATGCATCATCCAAACGAGTCATAATTACACAGGCAATCAAAGTGCATTTCATCTCAAATGATTTTTCACTATTTAGAGGGTGTTAATATTTCAAAGACCTGAATCACAAACAGCTCTGTCCACATGTAATTAGAATTAATGTGGCTCATCTAAATCGGCTCTCATTTACTCTTTGACCGAGATACATTTTTCAACGATGCAACACAACTCTTGACCCATCTGTTCATTTGCAGAGCTCTCATGATGAGATTCGCATCAGCTCAAGTTTTATTGTCATTGATGTCATACAGAGTAAGATGAAATGTAGCTTTCATTGACCTTGCAGACTTTGTACTTTCAGTGTGTTCTCTGGGAGTTGACCCCATGACCACCATAGCCATGGTGTTTCTTGTTATACCTTTTCATCTCATAATACAACAGTACAATATACAAGGTGGTGATGGATAGTAGTGTGTCATAGACAACCACCTGGGATTGCATGATCATTCTGAAACTTTAGTTTCCTAGAACATGTTTCTACATTGTATTACTTAGATCTATTTAAGCAGTTAAGACTCATTGCACTTAGGAGACTTTTATAGAAACTTGGGCAACAAAATAATTGGACGGCATGGGGTTCCAATCACCTGCTGTTATTGGCTGCGATTCAGTAGCTAGAGGAGCTATTAGAGAGAATTGGGGGACCAAGTAACAGACCACAAACTGATTTGTGCCAATTTATCTTGAGTATGCTTTCAAGTTAACCATGCTCCATGAGCCATGATCCAGTCAAGTCTACTGGATGTAGATAACTGATGAGCTGGTTTAGGTTATGCCACATACTTTATATGGGACTCGATGAGCTTGAGTTTGTAGTGCTTAATATTTTGCAACATTATGATTTTGAAGAAATATGAATAACATTTTAATTCAATACATTGATACCTTAGTGAAAATACCTGCTATTTCTCCCTCTCTGTTTCTCCTTTTTTGCCTGATCTAAACCAGATCTACAATTATTAATATTCATTTTATTGTTCCTGCAAAAGGAAATGTTTTGGTGCCAGAGTGCTGACATTTCAAATGATGTGTAGAAAAGAGATTATAAGGAAGCAGAAGAATAATGGGAAAGTCTATCTTATTCTCTAGATTTAAGATATTTTGACATTTAGGTCAAAAGTCGGTCAGCCTTAACTTTGAAAGCTTTAGATAAATGTCAGGTTATATAATAAAATGTGATATTAACTCTACTTCTCGTACTTCTCTACTTAACTTTCTCTAAAGGTATGTGATTGTTCATGCAGAATTAAATTAATAATATATGCAGTTGATGAAAATACACAATAGACAACTATTCCAAGCTGTGGTTTAATTGTGTTCTGACCAGGTCCTCACCTGTTTTACTAACCAAGTTGACCAAAATGGTATCAATAGATTTTATAGTCATATTCCAGGTCGGCCATGGTAATATTTTGTATTTGGGTGTACAGGGACTTGCATGGCTGAATTACAAAATGCATTATGGTTTTGGGTAGAAAACCTACACAAAAGACTTCCATCTCAGTTAAACATTCAGATCTGCTCTGTTAACATATGCATCATACTATTTGCACTTAAAAAAAGCTTAGAATGCACAATATATCCCTATATTGGTTATCTGCCAATTTTTAAGATTTGTTATTAGTCGCTAAAAAAAGTTTTTTTAATTGGCATTGATGGTTTAAGAATCTTTAACATCCATGGTACCTTTCCATTGTACAAAAGGTCCTTTATAGTGGAGAAGGTTTTTAATTTTTATTCAAACAAAGAAAAAAAAAATATAGTGTCTCTATTATGCTACTTTAAAGGTTCCCCTACAAAAGATTTACATGCATCCAAGATAAAAACAAACAAACAAACAAAACACCTTTTTAATTTAAATTGAAAATGAGGTCTCTCGAAATCCTTCCTTTCTGACAGCCTGCTCTTCTCTGATTGGTCAGACGGGCCCAATCTGTTGTGATTGGTCTGCCGCTTACAGCACGTGTCAGAAAGAAACGCCCATTACCATCTAGATACACAGTGACATGAACCATGGCATTGGTCTTTCTGTATAAAATACTGCTTGAGTCCTCATCCTTTTGAAATGCATGAAAAGTTGGTTTCCTCAACATGTCGACAACATGAACTAAACTCTTCCTGGTCTACGATACAACTACAGCTTTTGAGGGCGGGTCAAACTAGACATCATTCATGGGCAACCAATAAATACCATAGTCTTGAACTTTGCTCATTTTTTTTACATTGGTATGTATCAGGAAGTGAGAGTAGAATTGCTGGCGACTCGTTTTGGTTGTTATGGTTAGGAGAGAATAACTTTATTTGGTGAGATCTTTAAAACTTTGCAGACCCTTTACATTCACAAACTCAGAATCAGAATCAGAATCTGACTTAATCCACTTAACATCTGGTACCATTTTTGGGGATTTCCGAGTTCAAAATAAGTTCAAAATGTTGGTGTCATTTTACAGGAAACCCTTTGAAGGTAGGTGCTTTTTGATTATTATTATTTTTTAATTCAGTTTTAAAAGTGTGTAACTCAGGCCCTGTGTGCTCTAGGAACCTGCAGACAGTTTGGGCTGTTTCCACTAAATTACAGAAAATAGTGAAAAAAAGATGTTTGTCTGTGTCATGTTGTATGCAATATTTACTCAAATGGATCTTAAGGGAGGATCCCTCCCCCGACCACACCCTACCCTTAAGCCTAGTTCCGACTGCACAATTTTCAAATTTGTCGGGTCACTGCTCTTTTCACACTGCATGACTATCTGGGATATCATTCAGTCTCTGCTGTGTTCACACTGCACGATGGTTTGACGACAGAGGAGTTCACACTGCATGACTGAACAAGAGGAAGAATCGCCGACAACTCTCTCTCTCTCCGGTGTGCAAACTACGTTTCCCCACTTCATGTGCGATGTGACAAGTAAACAACGCGAGATCACACGTGCGTCAGACCGGAGTTCTCGCGCGAGACTTGGAATTGTTATTAAAAATGATAAACTGCACAAAGTTTGCTTCAAATTGTGTGTGCGCTGATTTGTGGAGAAAAAGAAAAGATTATGGTGGAAGAAATTGTTGGAGAGACAGAGGGAGCCAGGATTGTGTTCTGCAAAGAGAGTTTGAGGTAAATAAATAATGTGTAATGTGCTGCTGCTGGGGCTGGATGTGCAAATGTTTGGCCTTTGTTTCTGTTTGATAGGATTGTAAATATATCTATTAAAATACTGATATTCTGGTCTATAATTCCTCCCTGGACCTCCCGCTGCCCCGTATCTCTCTCTTTCATTGGCTGTCAGTCATCGCCGATGTAATTTCCAGTCAGAACGCAGTTCACACAGCAGGAGTTTCAATCGCCGACAGGTCCAGATATTTAGCATGCCAAGTATCTCACCGGCGTCGGCGACTCGTCGGCAATTCTCTCTGATCGCGTCTTTGATCATTCACACTGCGTGATTGTCACTCGCGTGCACGAGCAACGATTTGCCTTTGATATCGGGCATTTGTCAGCGATTTCGCAAAACCTGTTGGCGACTCAAAATCCGGGCAAAAATCGGGCAGTGTGTACTAGGCTTTGCCCTGCTACACCCCCCACCATATACAGTGGTATACATGCAATATCCCAGTGTCATTAAATTAATTTAGTATGCTGGAAAAAGCCTAAACTGTCTGCAGGGTGCTAGAGCTCAGACAACATATACTTACATGTTTATCACATTTAAGCAGTGTTTTATGTAACTTCAAAGAGTTTCCTGTAAAATGACACCAACATTTTGACCTTCACCATAGTAATTTTTGCCAAAGTAATGCATATCTCCAGAGAGTAGAGACTCTAAGCTTTTAATGGTACCACATGTGGGGTCCTTCACAGACATTTAAAATTGAAAGTATATATATATATATATATATATATATATATATATATATATATATATATATATATATATAGCCAAGTACACATGTACAAGGAATTTGTTGTTGTATGCAGGTGCTTTAAGAAATGAGACTAGGACATATTTAAGTTTAAGACAAACAAACAAAAAAACAAACAAACAATAAATAAATAAATAAAAAGGCCTATAATATATACACACCCAGTGTGAGTCTTCCACCCGAAGGGAGAACCTCAGAAAGTTTATGTTCAGGGTGAGAGTGATCGGCCACAATATTAACTGCCATCATCCTGGAAGTCTACAGTTCCTGAAGAGACAGCAAATTACATCCAGTCACTTTCTCCGCCGAGTGAATAACACACTGCAGTCTGTTAGTTTTTTTCTTGGCAGTGGCTGCAGCATACCAGATGGTGAGAGAGCAGGTTACTATTGAATCAATGATGGTGGTATAGAAGTGCACCATCATTGCCCTCAGTAGGTTAAACTTCCTCAACTGCCACAGGAATCACATCTGTTGATGAGCTTCTTTAATCAGGGAATTGATGTTTAAGTCCCACTTGAAAACTTGTGTAATGGTGGTTCCCAGAAAACAGAAAAAGTCTGCAGTCCTAACAGGGAAGTCATCATGCACTGTGATGGTGGTGTATGGGGCTGGATTCTTCCTAAAATTCCCCACAATTTTCATTGTTTTCACCATATTGAGCTCTAGGCTTTTCTGATTGCTGTTCTGACTGATACCAGATGGTCAAACTCCCACCTGTAGGCAACCTCGTCCGTCCCAGAGATGAGCCTGATGAGGGTAGTATCATCTGCAAACTTTAATCGTTTGACAGACTAGTGACTGGAGGTGCAGCTGTTTGTATACAGGGGGAAAAAGTCGAGGAAAAAGTACACAGCCTTGAAGAAAGCCAAAACTGATGGTCTGGTTGTCAGAAATCTGTTTTCTCACTCTCACTTGCTGCCTTCTGTCAGTCAGAGAATCTGTTATCCATTTGCAGATGGAGTCAGGCACACTCAGCTTGGAGAGTTTTTCTGTAGCAGAACAGGGGCGATGTTAACCCTTGTATGGTGTTCGGGTCTGCTGGACCCATTTTAATTTTTTATCAAAAGAAAAATTATATGATTAATTATTTTTTCAAACTGAGACTCATTGGCCTTGGATTATTTTCTGTGAGGAATATTTATTAGGACACATTTTCAATGACCACACACTGTACACCCTCCCCTTCACATTTATATTACACACAGGATGTCCGGGTCCACTGGACCCGGGGCTAATAAAAGTGTGGGAATTGTAGGTCCTGTGTACCTTAACTCTGTCCTCCTCCTGTCAGGGCCTGCTGTTAGTGTGTGTGTGTGTGTGTGTTTGTGTGTGTGTGTGTGTGTGTGTGTGTGTGTGTGTGTGTGTGTGTGTGTGTGTGTGTGTGTGTGTGTGTGTGTGTGTGTGTGTGTGTGTTCATGTATATGGTTTATGAGGACACACATGTGTACAATGACATGGGTATTACAACATAAACATGGTTTATGACGATATCTGTGTCCTCACACTAAAACATACTAAATTGTGTTTTTTGAAATTCAAAAAATGCCAAACATTTTCTGTGATGGGTAGGGTTAGTGTAGCGTGATAGATTATACAGTTTGTACATTAGACAAACCATTATGCCTATGGAGAGTAACCATACACCACATACCCAAGTGTGTGTGTGTTTTTTTGTTGTTGTTTTTTGTGTGTGTGTGTGTGGGGGGGGGGGGGGTGTACATGCATGAGTGTATGCGTGCTTGCTTGTAAGAAAGAGATTGTGTGTAAGTGTAATAGAGTCCAATAGTGAGTTTTGTTTCTACCCCTACCGTTCCCACATGAGGTTGCAATTCTTAAATGTGATCTAACAAATACGGTACAAAATGTATAAGTATACAGCTAAACGGGGCCTAAGAGGGACACTTATAAACTGTTCATTGAATGGTCATTTTTGAATGGGAACTTAAATATATGTTTCTTCTAAAATTGCAAAAACACCCTTTTAGAACCTTTATTGTTTTGGATAAACAATCATCGATTTATCTAACCCTAACTCAACACTAACTCTATCTTCTAGATTATTGATCATAACTTTTTTGTTTCATCTTGGTCCAAGCTTCTGTTCAGCCCATGTTCCTAAGCAATCCTAGGCCATAGTACTTCCGAATATTGATCTTATCACCTAGACATATTGACAATAGATTATTTCCTAACTCCCATATGGTAAATCTTATTCATGTTCTTAAAAGAACTTGACAGGTGGCCATAATTATTGCATTGCATGTAGTCTTTTAATACCCATCAAAAGAAATTTCATTTGCTCAAAAGCTCAGGCAGGATTTCCCTTTTTATGCCACTCGTTTTTTTATTTATTTATTTTTTTCACAAAAGGATAAGATGCATTAATGGGCTGTATGCACCATAGATTTCTAATTCTTTTTAAGCAGACACAGAGGATAAATAATGTGTGGTCTGAGTGTCTGGGGGCTTATTGTAATCAACATCCCCATTGATCGGCTGCCCAGGCTCCCAAAGTAATCTATTTTAAGTACACTCTCAGTAGCGCCCACATCAGGTCTTCCCTTATTCTATTGTAATTGTGTTGGCTCGACTCCATACTAGGCTGGAGACAAGATGGGGAAGAGGGGCAAATTTTGATTCTTACTCTATCCTAAAATTAGTACTTTTTCAAATAATAAGTTCCCCCTTTTCTCCCCGAACCCTGTATTTTGCATTGTGTGCTGGATTGCGTTATACACCAGCAGCTTTAAAAGCAGATAAAAGATAGATGACTATGTGGCTGCCAGTTTCATTTATTTAAACACATTTGTATGTAGTGTGAAGAAAAAAAGAAGAAAAAAAAAGGTTTAGCACATAATGGCCTTAGTACAATTTCCTTTTATCCGCCTTTGTCTTCATGGCTTATTAATCCCTGCACATTTTACTACCTGCAGTGCAAAAGTACTGGCTGTTACAAAACAATGTCTAGAGTGAAAATGCGGCAATAGAACGTATACACATATATGTATATTCAACAATTTAACATATTCAATAAATCTGGCCCTTAGATATAATAACAGTGAAATTGCAAAGCCGCATTGGCAATATTTATGGATGGATTATGATAAAAGACAATAATCAAAGTTTATTAATTTTTGATTGTAACTTGAGTAGTATGTTAATTTACAAAGGCACGTTTCATTCTGATGTGACTGTGTGAAATGGGTCAAGGTGTCCAAGTACATCCGTAAAATTTCCTCACTACTAAATATTCCATGGTCAACTGTTAGTTGTATTATAACAAGTGAAAGCAATTGGGAACAACAGCAATTCAGCCATGAAGTGGTAGGCCGTGTAAAATCACAGAGCTGGGTCAGCGCATGCCGGGGTGCACAGTGCGCAGAAGTCGCCAACTTTCTGCAGAGTCAAATTCTACAGACCTCTTTGTGTGACCTTTAGATTTGCTCAAGAACAGTGTGTAGAGAGCTTCATGGAATGGGTTTCCATGGCTGAGCAGCTGCATCCAAGCCTTACATCAACAAGTGAAAAAGCAAAACCGTTGGATGCAATGGTGTAAAGTATGCCAATCCAGATCAGTGTAAATATCTTCTCTGTAGTGACAAATCACACTTCTCTGTCTGGCATTCCAGGAAAACAGTACTTTGTTGACTTCATTGTGCCAAGTGTAAAGTTTGGGGGAGGGGGGATTGTCGTGTGCGGCTGTTTTTCAGGGGTTGGGCCCTTCCAGTAAAAGGAACTCTTAATGCTTCAGCATACTAAGACATTTTGGACAATATCATGCTTCTAACTTTCTAGGAACAGTTTGGGGATGGCCCCATCCTGTTCCAACATGGCTGCGCACCTGTGCAAAGCAAGATCCATAAAGACATGGATGAGGGAGCTTGGTGTGGAGGAACTTGACTGGCCTGCACAGAGTCCTGGCCTCAACCTGACAAAACACCTTTAGGATGAATAAGGGTGGAGACTGCGAGCCAAGACTTCTCGTCAAACATCAGATTTTCAAAAATTCCCATAAACACACTCATAAACCTTGTGGAAAGCCTTCCCAGAATAGTAGAAGCTGTTATAGCCGCAAAGGGTGGGCCGACTCCATTTTAAACACTACGGATTAAGAATGTGATGTCATTAAAGTTCAGGTGCGTCCCAAAACTATTGGCAATATAGTGTATATAGGCATGTGTTTGGGTTGGACAATTCACTTTAACTTTAATTTGAATTAATAATTTAACTTTAACAAAGTTGATTGCTGAATGCAACTGAATGCAACTCATCAAATGAAAGATTTATCCAGCATGATAACTTTCTCTCTTTATTCTCTGTGGGTTTTCATTTTTGTCTTTGCTCACTGATGTATATAATTAACATTAACATGCTGGCTGGACATCAATTTTCTTACTGCTTAACTATCTTGAGAATAGACAAAATTACACACAAAATAACTGTAACTACGTTTGGAACAATACACTATCACAGCCAGACAGCAGCCTTTGCAAAGTTTGGGAATATTGCTCAATGCAATGAAATCATAATACTCTAAATATAATAAAGTTTGACCTTTTAGATTTTTTTTAGCTTTATATAAAGACTCTTCTGGTTTGAAAGACAGTCAGTCATAACAGCTCTTAAGCAGAGAGATTTTTGGATTTATTACCGTAAAGGTATTTTCTTGTAATCATACTTCAATAAACTTTATTAAAAATAAATAAATTATATATAGTATACTATTTTCTCATCAGAATGGAACAAGTTTGGTGCAAGACTATCTGGGGCCATTTTCAGGGTTAAAAGAATGAGAGTGTTGTTGTTTTTTTGGAAAAAGAAGGAACTGCATTAAGTGTAAATTAAAGACACTCTTTCTACTGCTGCATTGATTTTAAGTCAAATAGTTCAGAAAGGAGACATATAGGCAACATTTAATTGCTGAGGTATGTCTGTGAAGTGTGCAGGTAAAGGAAGAAACCCATTTCTCAGGTTACAGTGAGTGCAAGGATGAGAAAATAGTAGTTATCGTCTCCAAACTACAAAAACACAAATTTGTGCAAAATGTGACACCATGCGCATGCATATTACGTCTTCAGCCTATTAGGTGCATAGTGTTTCTTTACAAAGTGACAGCGCCAGCTACTGGCCTGGCCTGAGGGAAGAATACAGCGTTTTTAGTCGTTTATGTAATGTTGTTGTCTGTACATGAAAAACGAAGGAAAAACGTTTCAGTTTTTAGTATTTTTTTTTGTCGTGTAAATGTACCCTTACTAAGAGTTTTTTAAAGAGAGTTTAATATTGAAATGTGGACTTTCATCTCAAATTGTCAAAGGTGTGTGTACGCAGATACAGTGCCAAATGTGATATAATCTCAAATAAGGGAAAGGTAGACGGGCATCAGCACAGCACACTTAACATAGACAACACCGGAAACTGTAACTGTAAAGCTGTTAAGGATGGTGACTGATGAGTGCACAGCTGAACGTGATTAGTGTCCGTGACAACTGTGTGCAGTAGGCAGGTAAGTCAGAACTAACGTGAATGTGGCTCAAATGGGCTTTCATTTTAAATGAACCCTTGGCACAAAATGATTATATATATATACAGTAGCATGCTAAGAAAGAAAAAAACAGTGGGTCTCTGTTACTCCTAACCCACAAATCAGTAGGTGTGTTATTATTAAAACAAATGATTAATTCATGGACACATTAACGAACAGTTTAACTCAATTATTGGCAGCCCACAGAGTGTGCAATCACACAGGAATACATAATTAGATTGGAGGTTACGATGACCCTTCCCATGGAGAAGATTCATTTGAACTAGTTTTAAATGGGGATTTTGTTACATGTCTAATTTAAATGAAATGACTACATTTGGGTGAATAATAAATGCATCAATTTTGGATAGATGTGAATTAGGAGAGACAAAAATAGAAGGTAGAGAGCCAGAATGCCACTCTTCCCGTCACATATTGAACACGTTTCTGGATTTTTTATTTGAGGTTTTTATGTATATGTATATATATATATATATATATATATATATATATATATATATATATATATATATATATATGCAGTATAAGTACCAAAACCCATCTCATTATACAGCTCCTCTCTCAGGAGCTCTGCTAAGAACAGGGCTGCGTTCTGCGCCGACAAAACATTGAAAAACGCTTTTTAAAGGGAACCAGCGCTGCATTGAACACCCTGTTCTGATGACGCAGGAGTTGCAACTATGGCAGCTGAGAAGACCATTCTTTGTGTTCTTCTTCAAGAATTTTGGGAGCCTGATGAAATCGATATAAATGTGTGTTTAATTCTACAAAATCTAAGTCACTGCCCTTGCCGTCCAGAATGAAAGAGAACATCCCAGTCGAGTGAAGGGATTGCTGAAACAGAAATGGAAGCACGCATCTTACCAGATTCAGACTGAAAACACATCTATTTAGCCTCACATACTGCTGACTAACCCCCCACACCTACTTTTTAATACCATGTATTTTCTTATTTACTTAATTACCATTGTGTATGAAATGTGGTATATAAATAAACTTCCCTTGCAATAAGCCAAAAATAGAAGACTACATCCTCATGTTGATATGCTATACGTGTACTATAAAATTCTTATGACAATCATGTTTTCTAACATCTTCAATTGTTGCATAAACCGAGCTGCAGCAGACACATTTATAAACAACTTGGACTCATTGTGTGAGCTGTCTCTTTAACACTGTGTGGTTTATATACATGTTGCTGCTGATTGGGCTGATATATTTGACACACCCACCAAACGAGAACAATTTATAAGATTAAAATCATGTTTTATTCAAAACTTACTTCATATCACTTTATATTGTATGTTGAGTGTTTTATATAACCATCTGTGATCTCATGTGGCTTTGGGTCAAAAAATCTGACAGGAAATACACAATGATAAAAGCTATGTTGAATAGCAGTTGCATTATGAATATAATCTATTATGAAACCACCAAACATGGCATAAAGAACATATTTTTGACAAGTAACAGTACTTCTACTTGAGTATGATTTTTCAGTACTCTTTCCACCATTGTTTGCCATAGTGTTTGATTAGTTTCACCTGTGTCTTGTTTTGTGCCTCATCCATTCTTTACATTCTGAGTAGTTACTACATTTGAATTTAAGCGTACTTTGTACTTTCTATATAGTATGAATATGGATAGTTTGAATGAAATTTAGACGTATTACATCCACCATCCACCTTCCTACCTGCACCGCTTCACTGTCATTTTAAATCATCTCTCGTGACCTCATGAAGCAAAGTGTCCAGTACTTCCCTTCCGGTCGTTGTCTTAGTGTTTATGATCAGCTATTGTGTTGCATTTTCCCATTCGGATTATCTCCCCTTTCATCTTTATCTTAAATAAAGAAGCTGCACTTATATCCTTGCCTCTCTCTTTATTCCTAACCTAACCATGCCACTCAGTCATAATTCACTTACTTTTATCTCATTGCATTTTTTTGCAAACAACAAGTTCATTTTTGGGTGAACGGCACATTAAAAATTTTAGCAAAAAAATAAGGGATCTATCGCTAACAGTAACCTGTGTGAATCTTTCAGTAGTTTTCATCTTAATTTTACGGTGTACATTTTTTTTTTTGAATCTGGCTCTCTTTGTTACACACACACAAACTCTTCTGACTTATTCAAAATAAAGGTCTCAGGTTTGTTGAAATGCACTTCAGGATTCAAGTGTGTGCTGCTCATATCATTTTTGGGCACAGGCCATTCTTCCAGGTTGACAGCTGTCTATAACGCTGATGTTCCGCCTGTAAATTATCTAAACCAGCATGGACAAGTCATTGTGTAATGGGTTGTTCAGTAGTGAGGGAATTCAGAAAGCCTGCCTTACAAAGATATACAGCTCAGATGGATAAAGCTGGGCATATGTTCAGAAAAAAAAAAAAAAAAAAAAAAAAAAAACTATGAAAAATGTTCTGATCAAATGGCCAAAGTATAGCAGCAGGGGCTATTCTGAAGCCTTCTACTTACTTTATTCATTAATTTGGGTTTAGTGCAAGCTAAAAGAATAGTCCATACACACCCATGCTGTTAACCAAACAGCTTTGGTTTCCATTTACTTTAATGTGGAAGTGTTTGGTTTCCATAGTTTTTCGAAATATCTTCTTTTGTTTGAAAAAAAAAAAAAATGCCATACAGGTTTGGAATGATATGATGGTAAGTAAATAAGGACAGAATTTTCATTTTTATGTAGACTATTCATTTAAGCTTATTTGATAACAGTAGGCATAATGTTACATAATGGTGTAATTACCAACAAAATGACATTTAAATGGAAAGGCAAGTTTTTTTTTTTGCTCCTTTTATTCATATAACCTATATTGCTCCTTTAGTCATATAAAGCACTTACATTCTGCTCTTAAAATGTGTATTAAACTGTAAAGCTGCTATAATAATTATAAATATTGCTTTGTCATGAAAAGGTTAAGCCACATTCTTGTCCAATGTCCTGTTTAAAAAAAACGAAAACCAAAAAAAAAAGAAAATAAGGGACATTTAGAAATCATTTTTATTTGTTACAAAAGGGATTAAAATAACATATTCAGACAGCTGATGTTAGCCATTGAACTGAATAGTGTTTTTTTTTTTTTTTTTGTCTTTTCAACCACTACTTTCTGATTACCAACATTCTTCAAAATCTCTTCTTTTGTGTTAAACAGATGAAATAAACTCATAGAGGTTTGGAACAACTTGAGGGTGAGTAAACAATGACATAATTTCCCTTTTTTGTGCATGAACTATCCATTTAACTCAATCAAACTGGAAAGTCAGAGTTGGATTGGTAATGGAGAATATTTGGCACAGTTGAAAGCTTTGTTCCTTAAAGTCTTCCCTTTAACAGCATGACTTTTGACTTGACGTTCCACCTATCGTTGTCGCAGGACTTTGAGGAAGAATAATTGAGTGTATTGCAGATGTCGCTCTGATGGCAATCACAGAGCATATGGCGAGGATCAGTGGTCACATGACAGTAACCAGCGGCAATGTCAGTCACCCAGAAGATGAAGCGATGGGGTCTCTTGTGTTCTGGAGCACCATAACAGCTTTGATTCTAGTGTCACCAGAAGGCTTAGAAGTTGATCAGAACTGTAAAAAAAGAAAAGAAAGGAAAAAAGCACCCCTTTGGGCAGTTCAAAAGGTAACAATGTATAGGGAACAATTGTGGACAGCCCACTTTTTATTGATACATAGAGTAACACAATTCAAGCAGATACAAGGCCAAGTAGATATAACACAGTGGTTTATGAAAAGAAAGAAAAAAGAACAATACAAAAAATTGAGAATACAGTCACATTTCCAAAAGGGAGTACTGAACAGAAAAGCTCCAATCAGATGAAGTAAGAGTTGTGCTAATGACAAATTCATGATCAATGAGGTTTGAAGCACAGACACATTATATAAAGAACTTCATTAATGAGCTTAAGGGTACATGAAGAAAACTCTAGCTAGACGTTGTCACGTTAAAGTTACTGTTAAGTTGAGATAACCACATTATAATGCTTTCCGAGGACACCTTGGAAGAACTTACACTATAAAGCAAATATTTGTGAGCAAAGATCAGTTCAAAACTTAATGATATCATGATCTGATATGATTATTAAAGAAAGATCAAGCATTGGGTATGTTGACGGAACGACATTACTTTTTGATTAAAACGAAGTGTTTAAAAATGAATGATTGTTTATCTGAGGGATTTTAAAATGCTGCAGTAAGCTTTGCACTTTGCTGGTTCCTCAATTCCCCAAATCAACATCTTAAGTTGGGCATTAAGCTAGTGTGAAACTTAATGTTCATCATAAGATTTATGTTTATTTTTCAAACATGCATGGATGCCGGAGGTGATATTCTGCACTGACAACACCTTATGAGATAAGAATAAATGACTCTTTTATAGCATTAGGTAACTGTGTGCTTATAAAATGGTCTATAAAATACTCTACCTTCCTGTGTGCACTCTCAACTCTTTTAACAATATTTGGCTACATAAGTTGTACTCTTAATCTTTATGTATGCCGCAAATGACATATCATATACAGCATGATCCATTAAACAGTGTAAAAGCATTATATATATATATATATATATATATATATATATATATATATATATATATATATATATATATATATATATATATATATATATATATATATATATATATATACATTTTTTTCCAAGCACTCTCTTCTAATTTTTCCCCTGGTTTAGTCAAGTGTAACCAGAGGCAAGTGGTTCCTACTCACTGATCTGATCCACATATTGGTTAATTTAGAAGGAGCAGGGCAGAACGATCTGGATTTGTTAATTTGCTGCTCAGTTGATTTTACATTTCCTTTCTTTTAATCAGAATCACAATCGTTCATTTGACACTTACATCAGAAATTTGACTTGGGTCCTCTTAAGTTAACAATAAAAACACTATTTGTAACCAAAACAGGTTGCAAACAGTATAATGACAAATCCCGGATATTCAAAATGATATTATTATTCAAATAGATTTTTTTAAAGTGGTTTTCAATATGTCGGCCTAAATTTGAATAATTTAAAGGTGTCATGAACTGGCTTTTGTATACTGTTGTCTGAGGTCTACTAATGATGTTTGTGTGGATTTTACATTCAAAATATTAATTTTGTATTACTTGGCCCGCCCGATCGGTGGATATAAGCGCAAACCACACACACACACACACACACACACACACACACACACACACACACACACACACACACACACACACACACACACACACACACACACACACACACACACACACACACAGATGTTCGCGCGTGCGGACACTTTGAAGGGGACACTTTGCCTCCTTCAAATGTCAACTCAAGAGAGTGAACAGTGCAGATCAAGAAAGGAATATTATTTGACTATTTGAGATTAACCGGCCTGCCGAAAGTCTTATGCTTTTGGTAGCCCCGTCTGGAAAACACACAGCCCCAGGACGTTGGGCTTCATGAGCCCTGGCCAATACATGTCTGACCCCGAATGTTAATGAACCAACAAATAAGGAATTATTCAGCCTAGGACATACTGTAAAAAAAAGTCAGTAAAAATAAGGAACAATGTACTGTAAAAATAAGAAGGAATTTTCCGTTTTTTTTTTTTTTTTTTACAGGTGTTTTACCTGTATTTTGAATTACACATTGCATTAGTTTGTGTTTTAAGGGTTAACGGAAATTTCTGGAAAATTACTGCACTGTAAAAAATTATTTAGAAAAAAAGTTACCTGGTTGCCTTAAAATTTTGAGTTAATTGAAATTAAAATTTTGAGTTAATACAATGACAATTTTTTTGAGATTCGACAACCTTTATTAAAATATTATTAAAATAATTTTTTTAAGCATATTGGGTAATTGTATGTGTTTTATTTCTGATGATGCAGTGAAACGTGCCAAATAGTGCTATTTTTATGATTTATCAAAAAATTTATGTGGTTCAGATACAAAAATATTTTGAGTTTCTATTTATTAAACAAATTTCCTTCATTGTATCAACTCAAATTTTTAATTTCAATAAACTCAAAATTTTAAGGCAACCAGGTTACTTACTTTTTTAAGTTAAAGCAACAAAAAACAACCAAAAATGTTTACAGTGTGGAAAAAATAAGGAACAATGTACTGTAAAAATAAGAAGGAATTTTCCGTTTTGGATTTTTACAGGTGTTTTACCTGTATTTTGAATTACACATTGCATTAGTTTGTATTTTAAGGGTTAAAGGAAATTTCTGGAAAATTACTGGAAAATGTACTTGCAGAAAATTACCAGTACATTTTCCGTTTTTATTTTTTTACAGTGCAGTGTGCTAAAGCAATGTTCTGTTAGACACGTACACATAATCAAAATGATCTATTACAATGCAATACTATTCCATATTAAAAAACACGTTTTATTCAAATAAGTGTGTTGCACCGGTCCTATCAGATCCAATATAGAAGGCACAGCATTATGTTTTAATCTCAATATGTCAGCGTACGAGACTTAAAAACGATTCCCCAGTGAAATGAAGCAAACACACGTATATTGTCTTCCCCAGGTGAACTGGAACTTCATTAAAAATAAGTTCAACCGCACATTCCTAATGTTATGATCCAAAGGAGGCTTATGCAGAGTCTTGCTATCTTTTTCAGCATGTATTGCTGCTTGCTAGCGTAATACGAACAGCTTGATGAGTCGGTGGGCGGGGCTACTGCATTAGACGTTCATATTATTCTGTAGAGGCGGAGTTTTGTCGCGTGATGACATCAGGATGAGGCACATTCTGAGATTGATCGTTTTCTGTGCCTGGTGTCTATAAAAGCTTTTCTTTTACTAACAAGGAAGTTTTCAGCTCTGAAAGGGGATATCCTTATATTACCATGACCTTTTATATATCAAAAGCTCAAAGGAAAGTTGATTTCTCAATTTATCACCCCTTTAATATTGTATTATTTGTATTGTAAGTTATTTGCTATCAAACTAACAAACTCACACTGATAGAGGTAATAGTTTATTTAAAAATGACAATCAAGCGATCATGAGCAACAATTGCAGTTGAAAAAATGGCACCTTACCGTGTTCTATATCATGATGGCGAACTTCATGTTTATCTGGTTTGTTAGCTACCATTTGGTTTATTGAGAAGTGCATTATTCAGATGGAATTCATCTATAAAAGTTCTTCCTCAAATTATTATGCCAGGTAAATGTATAATGCAGCACAGTGTTTATCCTTCTGTTGTTGAAGATTTCAACACACATCCAAACTGCTTTATCAGGTATGGCATTCTGAAGCCCAGTACGTGGAAACAGCCTCCCTCTGGACTGTTAGTTGGTCGAGTAGGTCAGTCCACTATGATCAGCAGTGTGGAAAAGAGGCTAATAAAAGAGCTAGCTCAAGGAGCCCCTGATCCCACACACCACGGACTTATTTTCACACTAATTACATTAAGCATATCTTGGCAGTTCAACACTGTGGGAGGGAAACAGCTCTCATTCTGTCCACATCTTCATCAGCCTCTCACAGGTAAAGGTGCTGGTGTGGAACAAACTGCTCTGTTGACTGTGCACTGTAAAAAAAAAAAAAAAAAAAAAACCTGGTTGCCTTAATATTTTGAGTTTATTTAAAGGGGGGGGGGGGGGGGGGGGGTGGTGAAATGCTGTTTCATGCATGCTGAGCTTTTTACACTGTTAAAGACTTGGATTCCCATCCTAAACATAGACAAAGTTTCAAAAACTAATGTTGGACGTTTGATGGAGTATTTCTGTGTTAAAAATTCTCCTTCCGGTTTCTCACAAGTTTCGGAGAGTTTTTTTCGAGTATGGCTTGGTTTGACGTTAATAGAGCGGAAGGTCCTTGTATGGGCCGTACGGGCTCTTCTCCCGGTAGGGTGCGCGCACACGCGTGACTAGATCGAGAGAGGAAATGCACGACCGTAAACACTCGCTCAGGTGCAGATCCAGTCATCCGTGAACACTTCTGACGCGCCCTATGGTCACGCCGCGCTCCACTTTATTCCTATGGGTGGCATCAAGCGATTTCAACGCTTCAGCACAGCATTCCGGGAAGGCAGCGCTGCATTTGAACCGATTTGAACGCAGAAATGACGGGAAGCTTCACAACATCGCTTCAGTCGCGTCGCAAAGTGGGTCTCCACCGTTCACTGCTGTCAGGACTTTACCAAGTCATACCAAAGAAGTGTGTTTTTGACGGTTCGGTCCTGCTTTGGAAGCAGCCGGTGAGTAAAACTGCTTCAAATGTCTGTGCTGTTGGCTATCGTCCCGTGAGTAAACATCAGTAAACGACACGATCGCGTGCTTCGTCATTCAAATTCGCTAACGGTTACTCCATTGTTGTTCTATGTATAACGTTACACTAGTCTGACGTGCAAAACCGTTTTGCTTGCTACTGCTAAGGTTTAGTCGCATACAATAGTCCATAAACCAAATCATATCTCATAAACTGCGAGTAAAGACACACAAATGTTGACAGGCTACTAAATACAGTACATACCACAGAGACCACATATATATATATATATATATATATATATATATATATATATATATATATATATATATATATATATATATATATATATATATATATATATATGAACAATAGGTTCAAAATCAATAGAAAATAATAATATATCTATAATAGCTATAATAGCTATCCTACAATAAGTTTACATGCATCCAAGTTTAAAAACACAAATGTTTTGTTGAAGGATCCAGTCTCTCTAAACCCCGCACTCAAAAAAAAAAAAGCTTTTGAATGAACTTAATTAAATGAAGGAAAAGTTTTTCATGAAATTGAATTACATTTTTCCAACAAAATCAAATTGGTTTGAAAAGATTTGTAGTATGAACTTAAACTAATTTAGTCAAGACCACTAAAAGTAGAAAAAAGTAGAATATTGAAGGGTAGAACTGATTACCACATTTAGACCATATTGTGGGAATTCTCAAACAAATGTATATTGTAAACTAATAGTCAACACAACACTTGTTTATATGCTAAGTTTAACATTTGTAGCATGCAAGTAATGATAAAGTAAAACATTTCTCATCACTGACATTAGGACAGTTACAGCTCAAACAACATAGACTAACCCACAAGCTCTACACTTCACCATAATGGTAAACTCAAAAATTGACAGAAATATTTTAAATATCAAATATAACATCAAACTTTAACAGGTCTTTCCCTTTACCAAGAACACACATTAAAACAGCACTTCATTCTCACATTTGCCCTCCTGATTCATCCCATGCAAAGCATGCTGGGAACTAGAAATATACTTCTCATTTTCAGTCAGTAGGACATAAATGATTAATGTAGTCCCAACACAAATGGCTTAGGTTAACTTAACATTTTGTACTTTTAGCAAGAACTGAACAAAATCAAATATTACTTTCACTGCCACATGATGGTGGATCTGGTAAATAGAATCTGTCAGCCTTCAACATATAGATTATTATTTTTATTTTTTTTAAGATGTTGAAAATTATAGTTTTGCAAATATGTTTGTGATTGCGAATATGATTGTACTGAGAAATGAGCTCTGACGAGGAGATTGTTGATGATGGTATAAAACATCTGCTCAAACTGAACCCTTCGAAGCTCCAAAAGTTAATGAAATATGCTTTATTTATGCCTCTGTAATTGTTACTCTAATATAAGGATAGATTTATATTATTGTGACAGGTAGAGAGCTATCTGTTTTAGATATAGATCTGGGTTGCTAAAGACCCAGAAATGAAATTATGATTGGTCAAATATTCATTTATTTAAGGCTTACATTTTCATCCTTTTCCCCTGTATTTGTGGTCTAGCTTTGTACCAACTGATTTCAGTCAGTTGTTTTTGATCAGAAAGGGAATGAATGCATGAATCAGACGCTATGCTGATTATCAAACTATTGGTTACATGAAACTACTGGACTGGTAACCATTTGAGCCAGTATTCTCAGGAGAACTGTTCCTGTGATTACTGTGCCACTCTGAATAACTATGCTTGCTAAATGACTACTTAAATGATAAGTGATGTTGGTAATGGGTCAGCAATATAAATAAATCATAATTTGTGTGGGGGAAAAAAGTGAATGTGGTGGAAATTAATAAATACACAAACACATATGTGAATAAAACATGATGAAGCTAGTGGGAACTTGATATTAGCGCGATTGGTTAGAGATCGAGTTCATAGAAAGTTTATGTATAACTTTCCTTCGTTATGAAGAAATGTGCATAAAGGGACAAAGAATCCGTTCAGTGAATTTCTTTCAATATGAACAAGTAGGTTTTCTCCCGTTGCAAATATCTGAATGAGCAATATATTTGTTTGGGGTGAATGGCAAATGTGGCTTTAAATGAAAGATGCAGACACAGTCCTCATGAACAGAGTCATTTCTCTTTCTTATTGCTTTGGGTTTTCATTATAAAAATGCTGCTTCACCCCATTAGCCATCTGGTACAAAAATGAGCCAGTGTTTGCAGTGACAAGACAAGACAAGAAAATAAAATAAAATAAAAATACACCTTTTAACAACAACACATAGTTCATTTCAGTGTATTATGTTTGTCTTTAACAGACTAATGAATGTTGTCTACAAAGGGAGAACAAATATGAGCATGTCTATTGACTTAATGGATGTGTATTAGGCAAATTAATTTAATAGATTTTTTTTTTTCTCTGTAATGCACATTGAGCTTATAATTCATTGACTATGCTAAGAAAGGAAGTGACATCATTTAGACCGTTTTTTACAGCAGTGGTGGGAAAGTATAATGATCATTCCATTTTTATGAAGTGTTGATAAATTTCTATGTTACAAAAGTTTTTAAAAGAAAATCTGTTTTTTTTTCTTGTTTTTATCAATAATTTATTGAAATTGAAATGAATAATTTAGCATTTAGAGAAAAAAACACAGTGATAGTTTAATTAAGGCCTGATTTGTAACCCCGTCTTTCTTTTTCTTTCTTTCTTTCTTTCTTTCTTTCTTTCTTTCTTTCTTTCTTTCTTTCTTTCTTTCTTTCTTTCTTTCTTTCTTTCTTTCTTTCTTTCTTTCTTTCTTTCTTTCTTTCTTTCTTTCGTTGATTAGTTTTAATTAAAATATAGTATTTTAATATTAATATTGCATAACATATTACACAAATTATATATATAAAAAAAAAAAACATCCCTAGAGGTTTGCAAAAATTGTAAAAGAAAACAAATAGGAAAATAATAGGAAAATAACAAATATTTAATTTGTTAAAGGAACATTTTCCAAGTCCCTTAGAGTTAAACAGTTGAGTTTTACCATTTTTGAATCCATTCAGCCAATCTTTGTATCTGGTGGTAGCACTTTTAGCATAGCTTTGCATACATCATTGAATCGGATTAGACCATTAGCTTCGATCTCAAAAATGACCAAAGACTTTTAATATTTTTTGCTATTCAAAACTTTACTCTTCTATAGTTGTACTAAGACCAATTTTTTAGACCAATATGACTAGGAACTATTTTCTCATTCCTGCGTTATAATAACGGCGTCATGGGTGCAGCTGCATAATGATATTACACAGCGCCTGAAAAACATCCGTACATAACCAAAGTTACAACCTGCTTGCACAGAGATCATGCTTTGTAGCCATGGAGATGTTTGTGAGTGAAGATTCAGAAGATATTTACTTTAGTGCAGATCTTGAACCATATCTATTTGAACCAGAATAACAGTTACACTGAAGATGAGCAACTTTTCATTTTCCATTAGACTTAGTACACGATGTTGCTATAGAAGGGTCAAGTTTTAATAGGAAAATATAGAAAGTCTTTAGTCATCATTTTTGAGTGCGATGCTAATGGTCTAATCTGATTCAATGATGTATGCTAAGCTATGGTAAAAGTGCTACCGCCAGATACAGAGATCGGCTAAATGGATTCAAAAACGGTAAAACTCAACTGTTTAACTCTATGGTACTTAGGAAAATAAGCCTATTTGCAAAAATGGAGTCCTTTAAGTATTATAATATTAACAAATGTATAATATAAATATTTAACCTCATGAGTTTTTTTTTTTTTTTTTGCCAGGTTCCGACTACACAATATTTTTGTCTCTTACAATAGTCCCTGTGCCAGATCATGTTAAATTATTGTGTAGTGGACAAGCAACATATCAGGCTGCTTTCTGACCATTCATTGCTTGCTGTCTTTACCAATGTGCGTGATGTCATCAAGAAGGTGGAACTGACTTGTGCAAACAAGAGTAATCAAACATGACTACTGAAGTGGCATACTCACTGGCTTGCTGAAGCGCATCCGCTATTGTTCACCAGCATTTTTCTTTTGGCAGTACAAATAGTGAGAGCTGCTATTTATTGTCTTTATTGACTGCTGTCTTTATTGACACTAAGTGCAAGTAGCAATGGATTCTATTTATGAGTTAAAATAGCAACATTTTCTTAATTAAATGCTATTTACACCAAGTGAGAATAGCGATAGATTCTGTTTAGACAATGTAAAAATAACAGTAGACTTTTTTTTCTTTTTCTTTTTGTTGCAATAAATACTATTTGCACCTCTGTGTTTTTGTACATTAAATGGTATGCAATACTAACAGTGTTAAATAAACATAAATAATAAAGTCCCCCCTAACCCTAAGCGGTAAACACATTCATATTAAACACGTTATACTTTCTGCATTTTTATTGAAATATATACCTTTCCGGTCTGATATGTGATGGGGAAAGGGAGTAGAGCGAGATCAGCAAAAGGCGCATTCAAACTCAGGTTGATTTGCATCAGTATTTTCTGTCACTTGCCTTACACCTACTCTATTGCTACTGTCGACAATCCATGGTCTTCTGTAATTTTGTCTGGGCCAACCAGACGTCAGTAGGCAGAGTTAGTGTAATCAGCCTCTGCCAACAAGATGGGTTATTTGCAGTGTAGACACATTGTTTTATGTTTTTCACACTGTTGTGGTAGTCCCTCAATAATTCCTCCCACCAGCACCAATAACATGGTCTCTTTTTCGTTTTACCATGCTGTGTAAGGTAGAGTTGTTGTGCCTCTATTGGGAAAAGTCACAGATGTAATGGAATCTCCCATGGAGGAGAAATTAAACATCCTAGTCTGTTGTCGCCGTCCACAATGACACACTCTATATAAGATAAAATGATGGATTATTGCATCACGACACCCATTGCAGTTTACCAATCACCAAGAGAGACCCTACGTAAAACGGATGGGGCCAAAATCTGGCTGATATCGTGTATTATGAACTCAGCATTACTCTCTTGTTTTCAGATGCTATTTTGTACCGTAGTCACGGGCCTAATCTCTTTTAAGGAAAGATGGCATTGCATTTTAATGTTTAAGTTTCCCAATAAATATGTTATTGTGCTTCATTTATGTTTATGTTTGTTCTTACCAGATTGCCTTTCTTCAATATTTTGGACAGTATAGCAAGCACTTTATTTCCCTGTGCCCATCCGTGTGCAATACACTCTTATGTGCTCAGTCTGGCGGTATGATAGTGTAATGGCATTCTCTGGAGAGCTGTGTGTCAAGCTTGTGGAATGAGGGTCGAATTCTCAGTCTCCCAAAACAACAAGGCAAAGTCACAAATGAAATGAGATCTGACAATCTTTCTGCATAACAACCTAATGTGTCAGTTGTCATAGCCTTGCTCGATGTCCACCATGTTCAAGAAAGTACACGCTCAGCACTATAAACTGCTGTTCCATGTGTCAAATGCCATATCGGCTGTGCTTCCTGAATTTCAGGACAAATGAGTTTTTGGACTACAAAGCTCAGAGGTCCTGGATGTTTGCCATTGGGAAATTATAATGATGTTAAAATACGTAAAGAGGGTCAAATAAATAAATAATTGCAATTGAATCTGAAAATGCGTTTGGCTTTTGACACAATCTCCATTAGGCTGGAAAAGGTTTCTGGTTTCAAAACAGCTGACAGAACCATGTAATAATGTAAATTGATTGATTTCTTTGTCAAACATTATTTGCAGCAATTTGTCAGAAGAAAACATATTAAGTGCATCTGAGTGAACAATTTAAACACAGTACATTATTTCCCTTATACTGTGAAAACTGAGGAGAGTTGAGGTCCACACAAACTGCAAGGTCAAATACACTATCAGTCAAAAGTTTGGACTTGTCAATTCATTCGTTTTATTACTATTTTCCACATTTTAGGTAGTAAATTATGAACTAGGTTGTGATATGAATTATATATGAAGATTATGAAATATGAAGATACTGGGAAGTATCTTAAACAGCACTGAATAACTGTATTTTTATGCTATATAGGCCCTGTCTCAAATGGCACCCTTTACCCTCATGGTCTTCCTATTCCACGGACTTTCACAACGTAATGCTGCTTTGACGGTCGGGTAGAAGTCCTCCACGTAGCTCACGAACTTGTAGGCTCAAGGCTACAACATACTCCACAAGAACAGAAAAAAAAGTTCTTGCTCCCAGGGCTGTGAGAACAAAATGACATAATTTTGTTCTCGCAGCCCTGGTTTGGGAGTTCTCGCAGATTGTTTCTCGACACTCAAACTTTTTTCTTGTGGGTGTCCCAGAACTATTATGTGATTGGTCATACATTTAAAGTGGTCGGGGTTAATGTGGAGAAACGCAGATGTTCGGCACCTGCTTTTCTCGTAAAGTATACTGACTAGAACAAACTTTGTTTTTGCCACCTCAAGAAAACGAACAAATGTCTTTGTTCTAGCAGAGTATCTCCCAAGCTTCAGCTGAAGTGTGCTTTGAGAGCCACAATCACCCTCTTTAAGCTTTAATGACAAATGGGATACCCTACGGTCTTGTGGACTTAACGGACTTAACGGACACGCGCACACAGCGCCCATCGTAAGTCCATAAGACCAAAAGTGCACTTGAAGTGTGCCATTTGGGACAGGGTCATCCAGGGTCAATTAAATGTATCTAATTCCTGTGACGGTTGATCTTTGTTCTTGGGTGGGTTTGCACTAGTTATGTTCATTTTCCAGTAAGTTATCTTGGTTATTCTATAACCACGGTCCACTGTAACATCCCGTAGTTACATATATCTGAATAATATGAGGGGCCCACCAACTATTATCTTAACGCTGCCAAAACATAGCTTATTATTTTTCCCAGTATATTGTCACAAATGATAGGAGACCAAATGCAATTCTTATACCTTTATATAAAGAAAATGTTTAAGCTACACCAAAAAATAATCAACGTAATACATTTACATGAAATAAAAATAAATGGAAATAATACCAATACAGCAAATCAAAGAAATATAAACACCAAGATGGTCCGTGATACAAATCTATATATATATATATAACATAGGACAATGCAAATATGAAATGTTTCTCAGATTAGCTCAGGGTTGTAGATGAGTGATTATTAAGGTACATATGGCATCACTACAGTGAAAGATGAAAACAGTCAAAGTTAAAGATGATGTCCAAATTCTTATGATGTTAGAAAAACCTCACTCAAACTAAACGAATATGAAACTCTTCAAGTGTTCTTCAGATCATCCAGTGAAACATTAATAGTCCACAGAGTCAGGATTTGACATTCCCTCAGGAAACCCAGGGAGAACCATCCATGGGTTAGGAGTCACTTGCTAACCTTGTCTGTGGAGCCTTTGAAATTCATGCAGACTCCTCACAACAATATACAAATATGGTAACCTTTAAAGAGTCCATGAAGAATCTCAATCAGGACTCCAAATGTGTGATGCTGGAGGTGCAAAGTTAATACCATGCTTTCCTCTTCCAAACAAACTGACTTCTTCTACTCTACTCTCAGTTTTTATACAAGGGGTTTTAGCGCTCAAGCGCGCCCCCTAAGGGTGAATATATGTATAAGATACAAGGATAACAGCTTACACTGTTACAATTCGTTGTTTAATTATCATTTGCAACTTATGTTCGTTTGCTTAATTAGTTTGGTCTGTGTATTTAAAGGGTAACTAAACCCTAAACCAACTTTTTTCAGTTAATGATCTGCAACACTGGGGCTTTATTAATGCTGTTTATTGATTCGAGTAAATGTTTTGACAATTGGGTATAAAGTGTTTTAATTCTATAATATATGGTGTAAAAACGTCTTAGTGCTGCCCTCTTAAGGTTGAATGGTGGGTACTGCAGTCAAATTTTCCTATTGGACGTTGTGGTGCTTTGTGACGTAGGATGGTACGAGCTCACCACGCCCTAAGAAATGTTTTCCCGTGATGATGAGAAGTCCAGTAAGAGTGCTCGTGTTACATGAAGTAGGAACATTATGAATGAAAGTTTCTCGTCACTTGCTTTCAGCATCCTAATGAAGAAAATACAGATAAATAAAGCAGTTGTAAGTACAAGTTAAGCTTTTCTTGTGATATTTTGCCAGCCGTCATGTCTACAGATCATTTTTATACTTCAGACGCTTTCAGACGAACCCTGACACACAAATGGTTGCCGTGGTAATGAACAACAATAAGGATATGGTTGTTCAATGTTCATAGATTAGTCAGTGATCTCTTGCACTGCTGCTTTGCTAGCATGAATAAATTAATGAATGAAAGCATCGTCGGCATCGGGAGTTAACTCAGTTTGAGTCAGCGGCTCGATTGATAAGGCTCTGTGTCTACAGACATTTCATCCTTTGGTGGAAAAAAGTCCTCTACTTTAGATGATCGCTCTGTTGCAAAGCTACTGTCCTATATTTGTGAGTCTGAAAGCTGTCAAACAAGTGGTCACTATCCAGGTCTCAGGTGCACCCCCCCCCCCCCACTCAGCCCCGTCCTCGTCTCGTCCCCTCTGTCTCCGCTGGCCTCTGCCCACTTTTGCAGCATTTTTCAAATATTGCCAGTGGGCGGAGTTAGGCTGTGAACAGGGGTTTAGTTACCCTTTAAGCTATGTTTTTCTTTCAGTTCATTGTCAGTTCTTGTCACATTTATGCTGGCCATTCTGTTCATGTTCATTGTTTTTTGTTCTATGTAAAAAAGCTAATACTGCCTGCATTTGGATCCATTTATTCACCTTTATTTTTCAACCTCCAGTGATAAATACATTCACTTAAGTCTTTTGAAACAAATTCAATATGTGAAAATATCCTACCACAAGTTTTTTCTACATACATTTTCTCTATGACTTTAACTTATTGAATGCATGAAATGTCTAATCTGAATTTGAATTATATACCGGAACATAGGGAAATGGATGAAGTGAGGCGCGATCAAAGCTGGAGGCAAATAGACAATATAATCATAACCCAGATGGGCAATCATGATTCATGTCTAGGATAATTCAATCACAACTTTTAGAGACAACATTTAAAGGGTTTGTTCACCCCATAAATTTTATTCTGTCATTAATTACTCACCCTTATGTTGTTCCAAACCTGTAAGACCTCAGATCATCTTCTCAACACAAATTAAGATATTTTTGATGAAACCTGAGAGCTCTCTGACCCCACATATACAGCAACACAACGACCACTTTAAAGGCCCAGATTAATCGTGAATACTCTGTGTGTGCAACAAACAAACAAAAGAACAACAACAAATAAACTTTACTCAATCATCTCTTCTCTTTCATGTCACTCTCCTATGTGATTCACATAAGCACCACAACACATGCAAGTGATGCTCATCTAATAGTGAGCTGGCATTCAGTTGAATTCAGAACCTGCGGGTGTGAATAGCCCAACAACATGAATAGTGCGAGAGAGTGACAGGGCAGTGGCCGGGAAAACCCAGACAGCTTACGGCAAATTTAGATTTGCTCTGCAAGTAGTCTTTCAAAGAGCCCATCAAGCCCTAAATCTAATTTGTGCGACACATGCCTTTCAATATATATATATATATATATATATATATATATATATATATATATATATATATATATATATATATATATATATATATATATATATATATATATATATATATATATATACAGAGAAACATCACAGATATTATCATTGTGCTGATTTGGAAACAACCTACAGACAAGTAAAATACACAACAACAATGCTATAAGCCCTGTGGAGGTCTGAGGTCCAAGTTCTACCAATTGAAAAAAGACCCCTCCATTCTGAACTCTGGCATTTTGTTAAGAAAAGCAAGCATTTCTGAGACTAATCAAGATTACATTAGAGGTCATAGACCTCCCACAGGCATTCAGTCACTAATACCGATAACCCTCAGTCTTACCCATGTCCATCAAATCCTGTTCTTTAATCACCAACAACAATGAAAACCTCTGGGCAGAAAAAAAAGGTCACTGTACAGACTTAAGGTCTACACGGAAAGTGTTTTCCCAGACACCCGTGTGGAGTAGTTAGCGGCTAATTATATGAGTCGGCTCCTACTTTTTTATTCTTTCATATTTCACTGCACTTTTGTTTATTTTCAAACAGTCACAAGGTCATTTTTTTATTTTATTTTTGTATATACAAATATACTTACAAACGCTGAAGGAAAATACTAGGTGAATGTGGCAAATGTCTTTAGAAAACTGAGTTTGATTACAAGGTGAAAGTTGTGAAGGTGAAATCTTGACTTTTTGAACAATCAGTCCCCGCAGCAGGGGTTGGGGAGATTAATGGCACTCAGTTTGGATCCTTATGCCCATTGATTCTCCAACATACTAAAGAAAGCTTACCACTTCTGAAGGTAAAATGACAGTCTTCTTGTTGTGATAAATGGACACATTGTAGATAAGAATGAGGATTGTTGCATTCACACTTGAAGCATATCTTGCTAGTAAAGCAAGTCTTAACAACACTGAAAAAAATGACTTTGTGGTATTGTAAAATCTATTACATTAATTCATGTAATTTATACATTGTAAAATCAAGATTAAGTTGGAACTATATATCTTATGTAAAATTTACACAATTTATTAATGTAATAAATTAACTGAGAAGAAAGAGTAAATTTTACCATATATTTACAAATAGTATTTAATGTTTTATAGTCACAGCACATTCACCTAAAAATACTAAGTAAATTTTAATCTGAAAAGCAAAGTGTGTTTGAATCTGCCAGCCCGTTTTTGTTGTTGCTCAAAAAGATCCCGGTTCAGTGGCAGAGACGGTCGGTTTGGGATGTCGCTTTTACATGGCTGACTTATTCTCGGTAAGTTCTGACCTTTCTATTTTAGATTTGTGATAACGATGTACTTCGTTTTGATGGTTTGATTATTGCATAGACGTTACGGTTTAAAATTGACTAAAAGTGAGTTTTAATCACAATAACGGTAGCTAAAGCTAAAGCATTATCCACTTGTATAAAGTTGAGACTGGTGTTTAGTCAAAGATAGAGGGGATTAAATGTAGTTAGCCACGTTCTTGTAGAAAAAGTCACCCTGTCTGGTTAACTTCAAAATAATTTAATGTTAGCTGGCTGTGATTAAGTGCTGGCTGCCTGTATGTGTGTCCTCTAGCTAATGTTAGCATTTTTTAAAAGTGTCTAAGTTAGTTGTTTTTATATCCACTGAAAATTTCACAGCAATTATTATATCAAAGCATAAGTTAGTCTGCACTCTGCACTAAAGAAGGAAAGTTTGGATGGCAGGTGAACTCTGATACCAAATAAGCATTGATGTATAACGTTAGCAACAAGTGCATGAATGTCAGCAATTCTATTTTAGTGAGCTAACGACATGAAGGTCCGGTCACCTTTTTAATGAAAATAAAATGTAATGTTATAAATGTAATTCTATTTCTTAAATGGAATTGTGTTCTTTCTTTCTTACAAACTGTATGCAGGAGGACAGTCGCAGTGTTGCCGCTGAACATATCCTTAAGATGGTCGTCCATGGAGCTGATCGAGAGGATCCAGTCGATGAATGAGCATTAAGGAAAAGTGACCATTCTGTTTCAGCTGGACTATGCATGTGCTCGTCATTAAAGGGTTAAATTTAGTTCAGTTCAGTCAAAAATGAAACTGATGTCATTAACTCCTCCCCCTAATGTCGTTCCTCACCCGTAAGACCTCCGTTCATCTTCACACACAGTTTAAGATATTTTATATTTAGTCTGAGAGCGTATGCAAGTGTATGCACACTATACTGTCCATGTCCAGAAAGGGAATAAAAACATCATCAAAGTAGTCCATATGAGACATCAGTGGGTTAATTAGAGTCTCTTGAAGCAGAGAAAATACATTTGGGTCCAAAAATAACAAAAACTACGACTTTATTCAGCATTGGCTTCTCTTCACCGTTTGAATCTTTATTTGAGGATTGAACACAAACACGGAAGAGAAGACAATGCTGAATAAAGTCGTAGTTTTTGTTATTTTTGGACTCAAATGTGATACATTTCATATTTGGCTGAACTAACCCTTTAATGTTAGTTATGCCACTGTTGGCTGCTGATGTTTCGTTGAACCATACATGGTTAATTCTACAGTTATTGTAAATTATAATGAATGTACCTTAACTACTTAATCAGTTGATGTGAACATTACTGATTTAATGGTTAAATTTTGACATAATAAACTGTTCAACTTTATTGTATTTATGTGTGATTTGTGATAAATGTATTTGATGCAGAGAAAATTATTACATTTATTTGGTTTAAAATAGCAACATTTACATAATAATAGTGAGTAATATAAATTAATTCAACTAAGTAATTCAAAATGTCAAATGGACAAACATTATAAAATCTACTTAATTACTTCATAAGAGTAAATACAGATTTATAAAATTTTCACAATAGTTATGCTCCTTTTAAAATTAAATTTACTTGATTACTTTTAATAAATACAACATGCTAAGTTAAATATAATTAAGTAACATTTACTTAATGTCTTTGCAAATGTTACATTTATAGTTAAGTACATTTTACTTGATATTGGCAAGTAAGTTTTACTTGATATCGCAGCAGTAAATTTTACTTAGAAAAACTGAGTGCAAATTGTTACAAAGATTTTATCAAGTAAATCTTACAAGTTGTTTTTATCAGTGAATGCACCAATGGAGCCTGGATCAACAGTAACCCTTTGGCCTGAGGATGTAAAAAAAAAAAAAAAAAAAAAATATATATATATATATATATATATATATATATAACTATATAACTATATAACTATATAACTACTCGTCTTGTTATATTATATATATATAACAAGACGAGTAAATGATTACTCATGGAAACTATAATGATTGAGCACTCAATACAGTTTTTCATTTTTCTTTTGGATGTGTAAATAAATAATCTAACCTTCTCAAATGTGCCATTAAGCATGTAATTATTGATGGTTTGTTTATGTTTCTGCATATTAATAATATCAATGTAGTAATGTTATTCCATTTCTCACATATTCTGCTAACAAAACCACACACACACACACACACAAAACCACACACACACACAAAACCACACACAAAAACAGTATCATTATGCATCATACACTTACAATGACACCCACTTATTTGTTCGAGATTAATGCTAGTTTCTGTTCGAAAGGGAACTCGCACCTGAGATAGTCTTGAGATACTTTTGGGCGTTCCACATAGTGTCTCAAGTCCTGTTCTCAGGGATCCAGGGTTACAGTCGTAACCAAAGACATTCCCTTTCAAAAAGGGAACTTGTACTGCGTCTTGAGATCTGGACGTGCTACATTCGCTATGTTGTCATTATGATGTGACCTACCAGCATTTGATGCGTCACTTCACCTCCATTGACTGATACTGCTGTCGGTGTATGAATGAGTGAATGAATGGGTGAATGTGAGGCAATATGTAAAATACTTTGGGAGCCATGGGTCTTTTCATATATAAATGCAGTCCATTTACAATTTACCATGCCGGGCTTCACCGGTTTCACAAATTAGTGTTTTTGTAGTTTACATGCAAACTATAGCAGTAACATTTTCAAAAGGTTGGATTTTCAGCCCCTGCAAAATTAACGGCCAAAACGGCACTTTTTTGTAAACAGCACTTAAAAAATAAAAGTCTTTATGCACTCTCAGAAAAAAAGGTACATTTCTGTCGCTGGGGCGGTACCCTAAGGTACAAAACCGAAAAAAAGTACTAATATGTACCTTTAAGGTTCTACTATGTACCTTTAAGGTACTAATTTGCTCTCTTAAAGAACTGATATGTACCTTTAAGGTACTAATATGTACCATTTAGGGGTGAGTAATGTACAAAGATGTACCTTTTCACTTTTGTACCTTAGGGTACCGCCCCAGTGACAGCACTGTACCTTTTTTTCTGAGAGTGTGGGTATTGATAGCTCCATGCGAACCAACATGAAAACTTTCCATTATAAAAAAGGCTCTTCGTCGTGAATTTAGTTTTTTCTGTTCACTGAAAGGTTATTTGTTCAAAAGCCAAAGGTTTTTGTTCAATGACACAGCAGTGTAAATCCTCTTTTAGAACTTGATTTTGAGTGTATGTAATCATGTAAAACACAAACAAAGGTGTTTCATTGAAATGTTGAAGCATGACATCAAACTTTGTTCATTTTCCTCAAATAATGCTAAAGGCTGCATATATTAAGGGGGGGTGAAATGCTGTTTCATGCATACTGAGCTTTTTACACTGTTAAAGACTTGGAATCCCATACTAAACATAGACAAAGTTTCAAACACTAATGTTGGATGTTTGATGGAGTATTTCTGTCAAAAATACTCGTTCCGGTTTCTCACAAGTTTCAGAGAGTTTTTTTTGAGTATGGGTCGACACTTCTGTCACGCCGCGCTCCACTTTATTCCTATGGGTGACATCAAGCGACTTCAACGCTTCAGCACAGCATTCCGGGAAGGCAGCGCTGCATTTGAACCGATTTGAACGCACTGCTGCCACAGGACTTCACCAAATCATACCAAAGAAGTGTGTTTTTGACGGAGCAGTCCCAGTGATAAAGGTTCGGTCCTGCTTTGGAAGCAGTCGGTGAGTAAAACTGCTTCAAATGTCTGTGCTGTTGGATATCATCGCTTGAGTAAACATCAGTAAACAACACGATCGCGTGCTTCGTCATTCAAATGCGCTAACGGTTACTCTATTGTTGTTCTATGTATAACGTTACACTAGTCTGACGTGCAAAACCGTTTTGCTTGCTACTGCTAAGGTTTATTCGCATACAATAGTCCATAAACCAAATCATGTCCTCATAAACTGCGAGTAAACACACACAAATGTTGACAGGACACTAAATACAGTACATACCACAGAGACGGACGTCCTGATGTTGCTGTTTCTCCTGTTCAATTTATTTCAGCCTCAGATTTGATTCTGGATCATATATCTATTAGCTGAGATCGATAGCCGTGAGTCTCTCCAAGCTTGAGGACGTCACCGCTTTGTGCGCATTCGTCATACTTTAGCTCCGCCCACACGATACTCCTCCAGGCGCTCGTTTTTTTCCGGAAAGACTCAGTACAGAATATATTTCTCAAACTAAAGACTTTTCGGAGATATGAAGCAAGGTTATTTTCGTAAACGAAAACTGAAACTAAGACTAAAACTATTGGTCAAAAAACATTTTCGTAAACTGAAATAAAATTAAAAAATCTAAATAAATAAAAAACAAAACGAAACTAACTACTCTTACTAAAAAACTAACTGAAATAAAATAATAATTAGCAAAAATAAATATTCGTTTTCGTTATTAATAAGCTCTCTTTAATGTGGTGGAAAATCTGACTGTGGCGGTTGAGGGAGTGTCTGCATATTGCGCTACTGCGCGTGAAGTGATCTGAGGAGGAGATTAACCGCTGTCCTGTGACGGACACGTGCAGACAGTCAACACATCGCTAGTCCTAAACGGCAGTTCACAAAGAATCAATGCGTCCGTGGCAGTGAAATGGGAAATAACACAAGGTAATGAGATGCACGTTGAACTTCTTTTAACTTAAGCTCACTGTTTTAGAATGCCGTTTCTTACGCGACGAGAGACGCAGGCGCAAATTCAGCAAGTACTAGCCTACTGTGCGTTTGAGATTTCATGTTTGCATAATATTGACAGGCTCAAAGGTGTTATCATAATCATTTATTACTAATAATATTATTATCTGTGTGGAGACATTTCCCCACAAAGTAGGGAATACCAGGACACACACACACACACGTTTGTTTCACTATATAAGTGAGGACATTGCATGGACTTCCATTGATTTTATATCAGGTAAATGATATTTTATATCCCCTAACCTAATCCCTATCCCTAAACCTACCCATCCCAAGAACGTGCAAAACAATAGATTTAAATAAAACATGTTTTGGCCGATTTATAAGCCTTTTTAACTAGTGAGGACATTTGACTGGTCCTCACTAGTTAAAAAGGCTTATAAATAATAATAAAGTTATCGTAATATTTTACTAGATAAATGAGGACATTGGTCCCCTTTACAATTATAGCACAACAAACACACACACACACACACACACACACACACACACACACACACACACACACACACACACACACACACACACACACACACACACACACACACACACACACAGCACAACAGTGTGTGTTGGCTGTATTCAGATGACTTCAGCTGTGGTCTTGCTGCTAGCCTACATTGTACTACTGAAGAAATTAAAACAAGCTTTTAATTGTTTAACAATTTCATCTTTGTTATGAAGGAGTTTGTCTGGAATTTATAATTTTTACTTTTATATTTTACGTTGCATTATTTATTTTGTTCTTTAAGATTTATAATTTTTTAATATCAAAATATAATTTATTTCATTTGTAATCTCCAGATCGTTGTTTGTATAGGTCATAGTTTGACTCAAGCTTTTTTGCTCAAAGGTGAAGACCCAACTTTATGCATGTTTTGTAAGACCTTCCTGGGTTTAAACAATAATGCTCGTTTATCAAGTAATTTCACTTAAGGAAGTAAGATTAAACTCTAATCTGTGCAAACATTAAACTTTGCTGAAATTAAAAACCTTGATTTGGTCTCTACACTTCATTATGCTAACTCTGCTAAACTGTAATTACTAAAACTAAAACTGAAACTAAATAAATAAAAACTAAATAGAAATGTATTTGCAAAATAAAAACTAAACTAAAACTAGTAAAACCATTTGTAAAACTAACTAAAACTAAACTGAAAATTGTAGCAAAATTGAAAACGATACTAAAATAAAAACTAATTTCAAAAAGCAAAACTATAATAACCTTGATATATGAAGGATGCAATACTACTCTATACGTACTCAAGATTGACATGAGATTGACTGAAACTGAGTGTTTCACCCCCCCTTTAAGTTATTGGCAATGTGCACAGTTTTTCTTTCAATCAGATAAAGATTAACAGAAATTCCATATCATAAATGAATTTGACCTCTGTTTACACGCCATCAAACCATATCTCCGTCTGAGATCACCACAGAGACCGTATGACACTAGAAAGACGACTAATCAGTCAGCTTTAATTTCTTTTGAGCAGATAATGGCCAGAGAGACCCTCTGCCCTCATCAATCACACTGTCATCAGCTCCTTTCTCAATGTCTGTGTTAATTAGTCGTCTGTGAGGGCAGTTTGGTGAAGGAAGCGCTGCGGCATTACTGTGTTGATCACTGATCAGGTCAAATCAGAACATTTATATGAGAAGCTGACTGAAGGACACATAGTTACGTAAAAGCTACGCCTGGACTGCAAATAAAAGCTGCAAAATTATGAGGCTATATTGCTCTCATTATAATCAATGATGCCTTTGTACGCTATTAAAAATTTTGGAAAACATCTGTTTTCCCATTTCATTAGAATTTATTATTCATTATTGTTGAGCACTCATTATTTATAATTAACTGATTTCAACCATTTGAAATCACCATTTGTGACCCAATGGTTTCTATTCTAGTGTTTTTGTGACATAAGCAGGCTTAAAAAGCTAACTTCATATTTCTCCTTAAAAAACTTGTACCATACGTGGATAGAAAATAAATTACTGGTGCTAGATAAGAACAGATGTGCTTTTGTCGCTGGTGGGCCAAATCAGACGTTATTTTTTCTGCGTTGAAAAAGAAAAAAAAATAGAAAAAAAACAGCTGGTTCCTGAATGAAGCCATTGCAACATTGCTAATGTTACTACAAAGCATGTTTCTTCAAAGACTAGCCCATCTGTGCAACTTAATTTCCAATTATAGAAGGTTCGGCTGGATAATTTAAGATAAATAGTGTGATATCAATCATGTATTATTGAGATTTTGGCCCTATTTGCTGTTTTTGCTTTAGTGTCGAGTTCTGCAATATTTATAAAGAGGCCAATATTTAGATTTTGAATTTCATCAATAAAATATTAGAAATATAGAAGTAGAAGTGAATTTCACTCTTAATAATTAAATACATGTGTGCCACATGGCAAGAGCATTTTTTTTTTTTTTTTTTTTTTTTTAAATTAGTGTGATTTTATTACACATCAGTTCCCTTTCGGGGAACTCGAGCTGCGTCGAAACGCTGTGAGAACGCCTCTGTTTAAATGCGTCGTGAAGCGCCTGTAGAACCATTCCATCGGAAAAAAGATCGATCGTCGGCGTGATGACGTCATCGACCGGAAGCTATAAAACGTCCGTGAAAACAAACAGGAACTAGCTTCTGAGCCTTCAGCAAGCGATCTGTGTGAACCTGTCTGTCTATTTGGTGTTTTTGTCTGTCTATTATACTAGAAAGCAGAGATTTTCCACCCTTTTTGTTAAATATTCAATATATTAACAGAAAAAAGAGAAAATAAGATAGATAGAATGGCGAGTGAAAGCAGCAATTTCAGAAAGTGTGTTCCTCCCTGCCCACGCTACATCACGGGCGGGGACACACATCTTCTCTGTGTTGCATGCTTGGGAGCGCAGCATGCCCAGGCAGCCCTCGAGGGGGCTGCTTGCGAGCACTGTGAGCGTATGCCACTGAGAACGCTGCGCTCCCGCCGGGCACTCTTCGAGGAGGGTGCCTCGGCTCGTGTTCCCCGCGGCTCTGGTCCCGCTGCCGCCGAGGCGGAGCGGAGGCTGCAGTCGTGGGGATCACAGTTGGATGTTGCAGAGGGGTTAGAGACGGGCGCTGCCTTATCTCTGCCCTCACCTGCTCCATCCAGCGGTTCTTCTCGGGGCATGGAAGCACGCATGGCGGTTTCTTCCCCCCCGAGAGAGCCGCCGGTACTTCATCTGTCCAGCTCTGAGGAGGTGGACGTTGAAAGTATCGATACTGAAGATTCGCCACTTCAGTCCCCTGCTAGTGAGGAGCTAGTTGAGGTTTTGACGCGAGCAGTGGCCAGGTTAAACATCGACTGGCCCACTGAAAGATCTGAGGCAGGAAGAAAACGTCATAGTAAGCTAGACGAACGCTTCCTGCCGTCTCGCGCATCAGAACCTCAGCGACGGGGCCTGCCGTTCTTCCACGATTTGCACACCGAGGTGGCAAGATCGTGGAAGAGACCGGCTTCATATCGTGTCTTCAGCCCGCAGACTTCGGTCTACAGCAACATTTGCGGGCTGAGACAGTATGGTTATGGGGCGATGCCAAAGGTTGAAGAGACGCTTGCGAGCCATCTCTCGCCTTCCTCGGCATCGTCCCTGAAGGCCCCGACTTTACCCACCAGACCTCTAAAAACAACGTCGGCGATGGTGGGTAAAGCGTACTCGGCGGCGGGTCAAGCGGCTGCATGCCTGCACACGATGGCTATCGTGCAGGCATACCAGGCTGACCTGCTGAGGGATTTGGACGGTAGTGATGCTGTGGGGGGTGATATTATCGCTGAATTAAGATCGTCAGCCGATCTAGCTCTCCGGGCCACCAAGGAGACGGCCAGATGTGTTGGCCGCTCCATGGCAGCATTGGTGGCTACGGAGAGGCATCTATGGCTAAACCCCACAGACATCAAGGAGAGGGAGAAAGCCTTTCTGCTTGATGCGCCGCTTTCTCCTGGAGGCCTCTTCGGTGACGCAGTTCACACTGTCACCGAGAGGTTCCAGGAGTCGAAAAAGCAAGCTGCGGCGCTCAAGCAGTTCCTCCCTCTCCGGGTCCAGGTCCCTGGGGCTGCTGCTGATACCACCAAGCAGCCCAAGCCGAGTACGAGCTCCTCCTACAGGGCTCAGCAGAAGCAGAGCGTCGCTGCCCGAGCTCCCCCTCAGCGTGGGGACGAGGGGCGGCGCTCTCAGACGAGGCCTTCGAGGGGCAGGGCTGATCTGCGGACAGTCCTGATCGCCAAGAAGGCCTCGTCGAAGCGTTCCTGACGCCAGAAGCGTCAGGACGCTGAGGGTGGTTCCCCCCGTAGGGAAACGGTGCTTACCCCTGCCTACGGTACCCGTTTCCCTACGGCACCCTCGGGGGGCCGCGCTGCCAACCCTGCCGCAATGCCGGGGCGCAGTCGGTCTCCGCGGGCCACCCGAGGGTGGTCCGCACCCCCTTCGGGGGGTCCCCGAGCAGTCAAGTCAGTTGTTCCCTGCCGGTCCGCCGCTTCAGGGCACTGTGCTTGTTGCTCAAAATACACCAGAGGCCAGCCTCGAGAGGCTGGTTCCCTTAGTAGATTTTCTAGACGAGTGGAAACGTCTACCAAATATATCTCGTTGGGTCCTGCAGATAATAGAAAGGGGGTACGCCATTCAATTCGGAAGTCGGCCACCTCCTTTCTCCGGTGTCCTGCCTACAGAGGTGGGCCCGGAGCAGGCTCTGGTAATGGCACAGGAAGTAGAGACACTCCTGCAAAAAGGGGCTATAGAGAGGGTTCCCCCTCCCAGCAGGGAGTCTGGCTTTTACAGCCGTTACTTCATCGTGCCGAAGAAGGATGGGGGCTTACGCCCGATATTAGATCTGCGGCTATTGAATCGCTCGGTGGCCAAGCTCAAATTCAAGATGCTTACACTCAGACAGATTGTAGCGCAGGTCAAATCGGAGGATTGGTTTGTCACCATAGACCTCAAAGATGCGTATTTTCATGTCTCCATCTTTCCACATCACAGGAAGTTCCTGAGGTTTGCCTTCGGGGGAGAGGCATACCAATATCGTGTACTTCCCTTCGGTCTAGCACTGTCACCCCGCACGTTCACCAAGTGTGTGGATGCAGCTCTGGCGCCGCTGCGTCTACAGGGCATCCGCATATTGAACTATATCGACGACTGGCTGATTCTAGCGAATACAGAGCAGATGGCGGTTCAGCATCGAGATGCTGTTCTCGCCCATATGTCGAAGCTGGGGTTGAGGCTGAACGCCAAGAAGAGTGTACTTTCTCCGGCTCAGAGAACCACTTTTCTGGGTGTGAACTGGGACTCGGTAATTATGCGGGCGCAATTATCGCCAACACGCATAGCATCGATCCTGGCAGCCGCCAAAGAACAGAAGCTAGGCCAAGCCGTCACTGTGAAACAGTTCCAGAAACTGTTAGGTCTCATGGCAGCAGCGTCCAACGTGATACCTTTTGGCCTACTGTACATGAGGCCACTGCAGTGGTGGCTCAAGACAAAAGGGTTCTCCCCGAGGGGAAATCCGCTCCGCACGATCAAAGTCACGCGGCGATGCCTACGTGCTCTGGTCATGTGGAAAAACCCGGGGTTTTTATCTCAGGGTCCCGTGTTGGGGGCTCTTGTTCGTCGCGTAACGCTAACGACAGACGCCTCTCTCACGGGCTGGGGGGCGACCATGAGTGGTCGCTCGTCCCAGGGTCTATGGCAGGAGCATCAGCGGCACTGGCACATAAATCGGCTAGAGATGCTCGCAGTGTTTCTTGCATTGAAACAGTTCCTGCCCGACCTCAGGGGCCACCATGTACTAGTCAGAACAGACAACACGTCCGTGGTGGCCTACATAAACCACCAGGGGGGTCTGAAGTCTCGTCCGTTGGACAAACTGGCACATCGGATCCTCCTGTGGGCCCAAGGGAAATTGCTGTCAGTCAGGGCAGTATATATCCCGGGGGCCCTGAATCAGGAAGCAGACAGCCTGTCGAGACAGGGGCCGAGGCCCGGGGAATGGAGACTCCATCCAGAGGTGGTGGAGCTCCTCTGGAAGGTTTATGGGAAGGCAGAGATAGACCTGTTCGCTTCGGCGGAGAATTCTCACTGCCCGCAGTGGTTTTCTCTGACCCATCCGGCCCCGCTGGGGCTGGATGCCATGGTACAGGAGTGGCCGAGGCTGCCTCTGTACGCCTTCCCCCCGATTGTCCTGCTTCCAGGAGTTCTGGAGAGGGTACGCCGGGACGGGGCCCAGGTACTTCTAGTGGCTCCGAACTGGCCGACCCGAGTGTGGTTTGCGGACCTGATATCTCTCCTGGAAGGCTCTCCGATGGAGATTCCGACCAGGAGGGATCTACTCTCTCAGGCGGGCGGGAGATTCCTGCACCCACGCCCAGAGATGTGGAAACTGTGGGCCTGGCCTCTGAGGGGGCTAGGCTCATAGAGGAGGGTCTCTCGGCCGAGGTCGTAGAGACCATCCTACACTCCAGAGCTCCGTCCACAAGGAAGCTGTACGCTTTGAAATGGAGACTTTTCTCAGCATGGTGCAGAGAACGCCAGTGGGATCCAGTTAACTGCCCGGTTGGTACAGTGCTGGAGTTCCTGCAGGAGAGGTTCTCTGCAGGGTTGACCCCCTCCACACTTAAGGTGTACGTGGCGGCCTTGGGTGCTGTCCACGTCCCTTGCAGTGGAGTGTCTTTGGGAAGACACCCTCTAATTACACGCTTCCTTCGTGGCACATTAAGGTTGAGGCCAGTTATGCACTCGAGGGTCCCGGCATGGGACTTGGCCATTGTTCTGAGGGGCTTGTCCGGACCTCCGTTCGAACCTCTGGAGGAGGTTTCGGATAAGTTCCTCACCCTAAAAACCATCTTCCTTTTGGCCATATCATCTCTTAAAAGGATAGGAGATATTCAGTCTCTGTCGGTAGAGCCCTCATGTCTAGAGTTTGCGCCAGGGATGGTGAAAGCATTTCTGCATCCCAGGCCGGGTTATGTCCCCAAGGTTCCTACGAGCCCACGGGGCCCCATCACTCTGCAAGCCTTCTGTCCTCCTCCATTTATGACGTCAGACCAGGAAAGATTAAATCTGCTGTGTCCTGTGAGGGCACTGGATACCTATGTCCACAGAGCTGCCCTGTGGAGAAAATCTGAACAATTGTTTGTTTGCTTTGGACCCCCTAAGAAGGGGGCCCCAGTATCCAAGCAGAGGATGAGCAAGTGGGTGGTCGAGGCCATCTCACTTGCTTATGAAGCTACCGGGCAGCCGTCTCCACTGGCTGTCCGGGCGCACTCAACCAGGGGTATGGCTGCTTCTAAAGCACTTTTGTCGGGGGCTTCCCTCCATGATATCTGTAACGCGGCCGGTTGGTCGTCTCCTTCTACTTTCGTCAGGTTCTACGAACTAGACCTGGCATCTACTGTAGGGGCACAGGTACTCTCGTAACCGTGTGCGCTTCGGCTTCACACATACGAGACACTTGGTCCTATGGCGATGTGGGTATAAGCGTTCTCACAGCGTTTCGACGCAGCTCGAGTTCCCCGAAAGGGAACGTCTCGGTTACGTATGTAACCCTAGTTCCCTGAGGGAACGAGACGCTGCGTCGCTTTGCCATACTCCCGGCGTGTCCGTGATCACTTACTTCAGGCTTTATCAGAAGTTAGTTCCTGTTTGTTTTCACGGACGTTTTATAGCTTCCGGTCGATGACGTCATCACGCCGACGATCGATCTTTTTTCCGATGGAATGGTTCTACAGGCGCTTCACGACGCATTTAAACAGAGGCGTTCTCACAGCGTTTCGACGCAGCGTCTCGTTCCCTCAGGGAACTAGGGTTACATACGTAACCGAGACGTTTTCTGCATATTGTGTGTTCAGGAAGTTTAAATATTTCTTAGTAATAAATGTATTAAAAAAAAGATATTTAATTTGATTATATTTAATGGCAAGGTAGAAAGGTAAAATATGAATTATTATTTGTATTAAATATTCATATTTTATTTGAGTATATTATTTATTTGTATTATAATTATTGGTTTTATGATTAATTTATTTTAATTTATTTTTTATTTTTAATAAATGTTCTCAGCATTAGTCTGTTTTTATTTAAGCAGTTCGTTCTGGTGCCGATTTATCCTTGCCTGCTTTGCCATGTGAATATTCATGTTCTGGAGGAAAGGTGTAGTAAGCATTCATTTAGCAGATGCTTTTATCCAAAGTGACTTTCAGTGCACAATTTAAAAGGGCAATCCCTCTGGAGCAACCTGGAGTTCAGTCCCTCACTCAAGGGCTCAATGGAGATGCCTTTTGGTTTGCTCCTAATGGGGTTCAAACCAGCTCTGAGCTTTTTCAATTACATCACATTCCCAAAGGATTTCGGAAAATATTTGTAGAGCATTAAATCCACAGAGACCCAAATAACAAATTGTAATATGATGCTTTTCCATTAAAACTGACTTACAGAAGACTTATTACAAAGACTGTACCTCTATAGCATCCCTTAGTTAGGTGGTTATTCACCACTTGCTTTTAATAAAACTTGGCCACATATATAGTAGAAATGTATTTAATTTTTATTTATTTATTTATTTATTTATTTATTTATTTATTTTTATTTATTTATTTATTTATTTTTATTTATTTATTTATTTATTTATTTATTTATTTATTTATTTATTTATTTATTTATTTATTTATTTATTTATTTATTTATTTATTTATTTTTTTTTATTTATTTATTTTTATTTATTTATTTATTTATTTGTTTGTTTGTTTGTTTGTTTGTTTGTTTGTTTGTTTGTTTAATAATTAATTTAATTTATATATTAAATTAAAATGCATTTAAACTGCTTATTTCTGATATACGTGTATATATATATATATATATATATATATATATATATATATATATATATATATATATATATATATATATATATATATATATATATATATATGTGGATTACTTTGCTTTAGTAGGAAAGTTAGTTCTTAGCAAACTTTTAGTCAGAATGGTGTCAACATGCATTGTTATTGGTGCAAGAATTCAAAGAGCAAACATTTAGCAGGAGCGAGTTACTTTTGGTGTCCAGTGCAGTGAATCATTGTAAGCAGCGGCCAAAGGCAAAGAATCGTTAATAAGGAGAGGATCAATGTCAACATTTCAAACTGAATGACCATGAAAAGCTGTGTTTTAGGCCAAACGGAGGGGGTAACTGAAAGAAACTGCCGTTTTCTAACCTGACAAGCCAGACCCACATCAAGATGTTTGGTCTGGAAACTCACCATTGACAGGGCTCAATCCGAGGGGCGGGATAAACGGTTGTCTTTCAGACTCCCTCTGTGGGCAATTGGATAGCGCTACAACCAATCAGAGCAACGTGAAGCGGAGCTAATTGACAGATTAAACTTTTGCCATATCCGGTCGGCAAAACTCAGAACACATCTTCCCTTTTTAAGAATGACTTCAGTGCCGCTCTTTGTTCTTTTCTCAGAGAAAAGCTTAACTCCATGTCCTCCAGAGTCGCGGTCAAAGCTGATTCGAAAGATCGGCGTTCGCCAGCTTCTGTGTTTACTAGTAGCACGCAAGCGCAACTCGGCCGTCATTATGCTAAGCCCCGCCCTCCGACTCTATACACAATGTGATTGGCCCGACCAGAGTTTTCCGATTACAGCTCAGAAGTGTATTGAGAGTTGCTAGACGACACTCGCGGGCAGATTAGATTTGCTGCCACTAGGGTGCGTCTAGATTTCTAGGCTAGTCATTTTCATGAAAGCCTAAGACATTTGCTGACAAATCAGCGTGAATTTCTTGGTTCAGGTAACATGGAGAGCAAGTAAATATTGTTCATTTACATTAACTACAGACATTGTAACAATACAAAGCAGGTTGAGAATCAGAAAACTTACACTTTAAGTGTTTTACTCAAGGGGCTTACAATCGGGTTTACCAATGCAGCAAATAAACCACTACACCTCTATGTTGTAACACACTCTTGAAATGCTAATCTGCTTCGAGTCTATTTGAATGCCTCAGAGCTGTAGATATACTGTGTGCTTTCAGCATCTCTTAAGCATTAAAAATGTCATTTGGATTAAATTGTTCTCAACAGAAAGTTCACAACTAATGGGTGAGAATATATAAGCCGCCTCTAGCATGTAATCACAACCTACACAACTGCTAAACTGAATGTATACATAACTAATGAAGCAAAAAAAAACTTGTTTTATGAGTGCTCTTGAATCTTTTAATGAAGTTATGATGGAGTTTTATGTCAGCGTTTTGAGTGAGTGCCTGGAGAGTTTACACAACAGCTGTGAAATGCCAATCACTCCTAGTAATGTCAACAGGTCCATTTTGCTCTCAATTTCATGAATTATTAATTTGTCATTATTTCCCCATGTATTGTCTAATGAATCTGCTCAGCAGGTGAATAATATAATATTTTATTTATTTTACCTGAAAGATGAGAATGACAATGAGATTTTGACATTTGTTTGAGACTTTCTACTAAATGTTTGACCTTAGAATGTTGATTTGTAAAATATTTTGGTTGAATTGTTGCCATTAACCAGTGTCACCCCCAGTGTCACCCCCCTTTTTGGGAGTAGAGCTGAAAAGGGGATGTCCAGATACAAAATAAT